>NW_010159849.1:0-12009 GCF_000695765.1 Mesitornis unicolor
GGGCGGGGGGGGCTGGGGAAATCTATTACTGGTTTCTTTTAGAAAAAGTTCAATACTTGATGGATAATGTTAAATGCAAATAGCCTGACAGTGTTGAGGCTTTTTTCAGTGATTTTAAAATGTTCTAGTATATTTCAGAAAAAAAATAAAAATGTTTTGAGCACTCAAATATATTAAAAGCTAATCCTGGCAGTTAAGCAAGTATTGTGTGCTGCCTTTTCCAGTACAAACCACGTCATTCTATGACATACGAACTATTATTATAGAACATAGCCATCACTTAAAATTCAATAATCATATACTAAATGAAAACAAATCCAGAGGTTGCTAGACGCAAACCAAGGATTCTCAAATACCTCCTCCCTACAAATTGTTCCACTGAAGTCCTACAAAATTAAGTATACTCAGAAGCTAGGAGGAAAACTAATGATTTGTGCTACAAAATCTGGAAACAAAATTAAAAAAAAAAAAGTTAAAATAAGCTGATAATCTGGCACATACTATTTAAAAACTCCTGTATTTTACCAAACAATTTCCGTAGTATTTGTAGTTTTAAAAAATACAAAACCAGAAAAGCCCCTGACCTAACTTGAACATTTCATCCACAAACCCCATAGTTGGATCTTCATTCTTTAAGCATTGTATCAAATAAAAAAATTAAAGCTGCAGAGAGATACAAACAAAAAAAAATCTGAGCATGCAAGGAACTGACTGCATCTAGAATTCATGTATGTATGTACATATCCCTGCTTTTATTTGAACTTTTTGCCCACATAAGGAAAAAGATTTAACTGACTGTAACAGCTTCTTAGCAATATCACTGGTAATAACAAGATTTTGACAGTTCTGTATAAAAAGTTCCGCCTTGAAACTCAAGAGATTTCAGTCCATTCTCCATTTTTACCACATCTAAAACCAAGACACCTTCCTTCTTTAACAATAAAAATATTTAAGCATACCCAAAAAGGTACTAAGGTCTAAAAAAAATATTTTTAATTTCCTTTTCAACTAATAAAGTATTTGTAAGACATTTTGCATATATTTATTTCACAAACAAAAGAGTGACAACTTTTCTCTTAAAACATAAATGCTAAAATTTACTTTTGCTAAATATAAAACTAATTTCCAGGATATAGTATAGAAAACCAGATACTCATGAGGAATACATTTTGTGCTATACTATACTATTATATCTTTTTCAAAAGGTTTCTGTATTTAAAAAAAAAATTAAAACTACTGTAGAGTCATTCAAAATATTTTAAAAACAGAAATCTACAAACAGTGACGTACACATAAACATTTGGGAAGTTGTAACTTAAAGATGCCGCCTTTTAATCAGACCTTCTTATAAACGCCAGCCTCCAAAGAATCCTATTTGGTACAAGAAGCATCTGCATGGTTTTAAGACTTAACTATGCAGACTCCTATTGCCCCAGGGCAGTGCTGCACAAGTCTATTAAAAATGATAGGATTGCAGAATCAACACCTTAAATTTTCCCAGAAAATCTCCAACAAATGTTTTACGTGCATTATGACAGAATAAAAAAAAAAGGGGGGGGAGATGTTACAAAAATTTCTGCATGACAATTTTTCCTGAAACTATTTTCCCATCACATTTGGCAAGCAGAGAAACTAATCCTATTGCCTGTCTACTCTTATGCTGAGAGCCACAAAACACAGTTCAACATAAAATACAATAACCTTCTATAATAATTATGTCCCTCTTAGAACAAAGATTAAAATAAACTTAACTGTGCTGATTCATACTTTCCATAAATTACTAACAAGGTGAGAGATTCAGACATTTTGCTTCTGGATAATAAGCCTAATATCTGTATCATGTGCAAAAGTGCAACTGTGTTTTAGAACTGAGGCCCAACTGAATACAATTTTGTTACTAAAGAAAATACACTTGAACCAACTTATCATGGAAAACAGTGGTTCTCGGTATCTTTTAAAGTTATGCTTTACATATATAAACCTCTTGTAAAACTAAGTTAGTAAAAAATACAAAAATAGAAACAGAGAACAACAAAGTTTGTATATAAATTGGTTTACAATTCAAAGCACAACAGTAAGCTTCAAATAATTATATTTCAGTAACACACAAAGGGTTGGGATGATTTACTTAAAATACTTGTTTTTTCTGCTTTTTTCTTCAAGATCTGATGTCTGCTTAGCTGCTTGCAGTGTGTGCATGCATACGTTTCGCTACATCATAGACATAGGTTATGTCTGGTCGCTTCTCTGGATCCGGGTTGATGCACATATTAACTAATTGTCGCAGCTAGGAAAGGAAAACAACATGTAAGAAAGCCAACAATCCAGTCAATTAATATTTGTGCATTATCAAATTCAAATTAATAGTCATAAAAATTAGCCAAACATAGCAATTCTGCATAAACATACACGCTTAACCCTCCCTCTCTTGACACACACTGCACACAGTTTTATACAAGCATATATGCAGCATACTCCTGTGATTTTTGTATTTCGCACTTTTGTCCAGAAAAAAATGATAAGCAGATTTAAGTTCTTATTAAAATGTTTACAATCCTTTGCACGAACAACTCCTTTATTTAAAGCTTTTCCTTTATGCTTTTTAGTAGTTTGGCCAAATTCTCCTGGGTCTCTTATAGCACTGGGGGAAAACAAAAACAAAAAAAAACAGACAACAAACCACCCAACAACCAAAAGCCAACACCTTGCAATCCACCCTTCTATGGCAATATGTCAGATTTAGTTCAATCTCCCTCCCAGTACTATCAGGTATGATTATTGAAAGAAATCTGTAGTTACTGCAACTAATACAGAGGAACCTCATCATCATTATTCAAAAGTAACGTCGACTGTGTATTCAAATCTGCCATCAGAGAGTTTCTTTTCTGCTTTTTATAAGAAGACTGAGAAGGATTTTAAATTATAATTATACTCTTTTCAGAAGATAAATTTAAATGGACAGGAATAGGAAGTCCGTAAGTTAAGTAAGAAACGCTGCATACCAATATTTAAAACTCTGTCCATTAGCCCTTGCAGAAACGTCGTAAATTTTATACAATGTACAGGGTTTTTATATTTAACAACACAAAACTATGTCACTAAACATCCTTCTAAATATTTAAAAATTAATTCTGAAGATAACGGTCAGACTGCTGGATTAAAAAAACCACATTACATCAAAATAATCTGTAACAGATTTGCTATTTGAATCTTGAATATGCTAAGTACATTTTGACTAATGGGAGTTATAAAAGCTATCATGTTGTTTCTGGCAGACAATAAATAAAATACAGTACCACTGACAGAAAAAACTATTAGCCTGTAATAACTCCCAATAATTTGGAGAGCAAAATGCTGGAAATCATGACTACCGTAAGAAATAATAATTGCTAACTTGCAATAACAGACATGGAAAGCAAAATAATCTGCTGTAGAAGCAGCAGGTGGGACAGAGTGTAACCAAGAGGCTCAATGTATCAACAGAGCTGAGCAGCTTGCTATGCAGCACCTCAGAGTCTGCATAGAAAACAGGAAAGACAGGACATCCGAAAACCTCAAGCCCGAAACTCTACTCAAATAAGTAAATTACACTTGTATTCTCTTTACAAAATGTTTATCAAGAGAATACAACATCAAATCTTATATGTATACATTTGTCTTTCTCTGTGAAGACTTCCATTTGTTCAACAGAATTGCATACAGTCAATAAAGTCTTAGTAAAAGACCGTGAAGGGTTGAAATCTATAAAGCTATCATAAGAGTGAAAATAGAGTATTCTTTCTCCTCTTTTCACCAGCCGTACATTGATAAATTTACTGTAGGTAGAACATCAGAAGTAGACCTTTAAGAAACTTACCTGTGAAAAGGAGGAGAAGCCTTGTTTACCTCCAGTAAGCTACTTCATGTCTTTTCAATCCTGGCCTGTGGGTAACTCTGATTTTTGTTTTCTAAACTGAGCTCTATCATCTAAAAATCAATTTCAGACTCAAACTGTTAAGTCATTAAACAGGAAGCCTTCCTTTAGAATTACTTTGTTACAGTAGATTACAATCCAAAGCTTCAATAAAATGGCCAAGAAGATTCACTGCTTAGAAAGATGCTGTAGCAAAACGGCATCATTACTCAGAAGTACAGGTAAGGTGTTAGGTCTTATTAATCCCTGTAAGTACACCTGCAAAATCCATTCACCCAAAATGCATATGTAGCTGCTATTGTCAGGATGCAAGAAAGGATCTACAAGGCTATGTTCGCAGTAAGGGACAGTCACTGAACCAGCTTAGTCAGAAATTCTCTTCCCAAAATAGTGCAAGAGGTGAGCTCAATTAGTCACAAACTTTCGCCTTTACTGTGATAAAAGACACAAACTTTCACCTTACTGTGATAAAATAAACCACAAAGTCACAGATCTCTTTTGCCTATAGGTAAAACGTAAATGTTGGTCACTGCTATTACTGCAAAATCTCCTTCTCCCACTCCAGTCCAGAATCTCAGTTGTAAGGCAGGAATGCAGAGCTGACTATGCTTGGGACACAGCACAATAATAGTACAGATTCCTGAGTAATTCCTGAGCTCTTTTGAGCCTTGTTTTTGAACAGCAAGCTTCTGGGACCAGATGAATTAAATTTTGCTGTACAGGACGAAAACAGTTACACAGGAAAGACAGACTTTCAGGACTGGAAGTGGGACCATGCTGGATGTTAATACCTGGTTATAGCACTGTTCCTTTAAGTCCTACAGAAATATCTATTTCTATAAACCTGAAATCCATTTGTCAACCCCTCCAGTATTAATAAAATTTCCAGTGTAGCAGAAGAGCCCGACAGTACGATGGGAAGAGGCACTGGGATTCTAAAGTCAGACTATCATTACAATAGCTTTTTATCATCTGGCACAGACTGGCCAACAGGCAGAGCAGACTCGTGACTGAGCTGGAGGGACCTCCTGTTGCACTTCCAAGCTGCAAACTTCTTCGGCTTCTTGTTGTTCTTAACCTCCTCTGTGCACTTAGCACAAGGACTGTCTTTAGCCTGGAGCTTAGCCTGACATTGGAGCAGTGGGACACACTTTCTTCAACTTTAGTAGGGTTTTCAGCTATGAAATAAACAATTATCACTCAAGTCAGGAAGAGGGAAGGGAGGGGGAACACAGAACTATGAGAGGCAAGTACTTCGCCTTGTTAGCCAGTTGAAAAAAGAGAAATTTTCATATAGGAAATTTTGGATTGGAAAAACACCCAAACTCTCCTTACTCTGAATAGGAGACCTTCCTGAAGTCCTTTCTCAGCGTTGTTCTCAAGCTCTTCCGCTGGCAACTAACACTGCCATTCTACAAGTACTGGCTCATTCAGGCTTCACGCCTGGGTGGGAGGTGGGCTATGGACTTTAGAAGAAGCGCACCTCAATCAAAAGGGAGATTAAAAAACTTCATCTATCATGAAAGCAACAGGATACTAATACTGGTTGACAGGATTTTAAGACTATTTACTGGGGGTGGCAAGGGAGCCCCAGCTTTGAATTCTCTAAAGCAGAACAACTTTCAGTAGATGTTGTGTACTCGTCCTGAATACCAGACGTTCTTTTAGGAATATTAAAAAAAATAAAAAAATAAAAATCGAGATATCTGAAGTTGTTAAACATTTGAAAATCTTGGCTTATGACTCTACTGTTGAAGCAATGGTTTGTGAAAATGCATCCTAGACTATTAGGATTTATAATCAAAGGTTTTAAAATAATTATCCATCTGTCCATCTATCTTAAAGTGCATCTTTCTATCACACTTTTCTCTGATGTCACAGATGTAATAGATTACTAAAAGGTTAGTCTTATAGAGAGTTCAAAATTTAGAAAAACTGTCACATCTTAAAACTTATTAAAATTTACTTACAAAAAGTTTCTCTAAAAAGCACTTGTCTTGTATTCTGTAATGAAAGTATTTACACTCCTATATCAGAGGATGCAGAGATCAACACTCAGTGAACTTCCCTTTCAGAAAATTCTTTGTTATAAAATATGAAGTGGGTTTTAATGTTCAGTGATCCCTGACCTTTACCGCTCACTGAGTGTGCTTCCAACCTGGTTAAAGGTTTGATATCTAAATTTCCAGTAGAGGTGAAAACATTTAGGACAGTATCCTAATACAACAGATAACGCTTGTTTGTTTCTATTTTTTTACAGTTCATTCCAGCACAGTATTTTATTTTTTTCAGACGAGTAAATAAAAGGTATACTGTGGTGCAATAACTAGTAAACATATTAATTTTTCCACGTACCACAGTGAAGACACAAGTCTTCATATCAGAACATAAAAAGTGTTCCCATTACAGTCTCCATAGTTGATTATTTCTTTTAACTATTTTCATACCTATCTTCATAGCTATCATTGCTCTGATTCTCTCATTATGTTTTAAAAGAACTTAGGTGTATTTTGCAAATAACTGGTTTATCCAAGGCGCAGAAGTACGTGTCTGCTTTGAAATAAAGAAAACATAACATGCTGTGCTTTGCATCTGTTTTCAACACTAGAAACCGTATGGATGTAAGTAAAGGGTGGAATCTTTCCCCATCCAAACTCTAAGACCTTCTATCTGGGCCAGACTTTGATATTTGCCCCTTGGCTGGGAATCCGCATATCCAACTTCACACTCAGCTGCAGTGAAGTAGCCCTGCAGGCAGGCCAACTTCAACGAACCACTAGTGGTATCATCATTAAAATCCTGCTGAAGGTCACCATGGAAACCGCCTGCTGAGGCTTCGCTGCTGCACTCGGCATCTCCTAATCAGCTACCATGTGAAATGCAAATTCAGACAGTCTGAAAATTAGTCAAGAAGAATAGAGGATGAGGATGCAGATATGTGAAATATTCATGCGCTTCATGGAAAAAGGAAGACAGCATGAATGACACAACAAAGAACGGCCCCTGACATTCTTGCTATCATTTTGCATTATTGTTCACACCCTACTGTATTTCCAAGCCTCCAGTTCTGAAGTTGGTTATATGAACTGCCATATTATAGTCTACAATAAATAATAATTAAAAATGGCCTAGGTAAAATGACTAATTGGAAAACCCACAAAGAGGTATAATGCATAAATTACACAATAGATCATTATTTCATCCTTTGTAACGTCACTGAATTATCTTTTTAAGTCCAGCTTTTTTCATAAAAGGGGAAAAATTGTCACTATAAATACAAAACAAATCAAAATACTGGGCAGTAATCTTTTATTAATAGTCCAATCACTGTCTTCAAATGTAAAAAAATATTAAGGTTCAGAATTACAACTCTTACTCTCTAAGTGAAATTGCACAACGCTTTATGTTTATTAAAAGTATTTCAGTGCTCATGTTTATTTGCGTTTTTAAAGTAATCTTTAATTCATGTAGGCTGAATTCAATTAGAATTGGTTACTAATACGTGTTCTTTGGTTTACAAATTCTATCGGTTTGCCCTGTTCTTTTCAAAGCAGGAAAGTATTTCAAAACTGGCATCTCAGAACATTAACAAGCAAGCAATATTTTTCCTTTCTGTTACTCGCATTAAGAAAAATATTTCTTTTATTTAGTTTCTTTTTCAGTTTAGAGCTTAAAAATGCAAGTACCTCCCCTTAAATACATTAGTGACAGTAAAGAACTGTTACCTATCAGCTTAAAACAAACACCGCTGCAATATACGTGAGTATATTGTTCAAATTCAATTATATTACACCTGCCTATACTTCTCTGAAATTTACTATTAGTGTTGTCATGAACCACTCTTTCTTGCAAAAGAACTGCTGTTCAATTGTACTGAGCAGCACATCGCAGTTTTACAATGTGGACAAATAGGAACTAAACAATTCATTTTTACCAGTGAGTTACATTATATCTATTTTAATGCAGACCCATAAAGAAACAAGGCTAGTGCACTAATATACTGTGCAACGTAAACTTGTATAGTTCTGCTTTCAGAAAAGTATACTATAGATGTAAAACTCAATCCCATTCTGGCATATAGAACATATCATTGTGCATTCTGGGAGAGCATTTTGTCATACTTGCAAGGAAGCTCAATGAAATTAAGAAGCTAACAGTATGAGGTTTCCATCATTAATCCCTCAAAAGTTAAAATCGTACCAGCGACTTGTTTTGACAGGAACATTTGAGCAAGTTCAACAAGCAAACACTTACGGACATAATCTGCAAATAACATAAAATCACACAAGTTCCTTTACTTCCCTGGGAGTGTGCCAGCTTACACAAACTGAGGATCTAGCCCATGAAAAGGAAAATTACTTACTTCCTCTGAATAGTGATCTGAAGGGAGAGGTGGGTAGTCACACTGTTCTATCTTCTTGCACAGGGAGTACAAGTTCATTTTATCACCATAAAAGGGACTCTGCAGTGCAGCCATCTGTTTAAAGAAAATGTACAGTTTTCTTTTGTGTTTTTAAGTAAACCTGTTTTGTCATAAAATCTGTAATACTAACAAATCAAAAGTGATTTTTAAGGACTGTCAATTCCCTGCTTAGAAGTGTCACAGTGCTAAAACAGAAATTCCAAAACTATTACTGTAACCAATGAGTGTACTTATTCTATGTCACTCACACCTGCCACAATCCTTATATTGCAATATCTGAACTGTATACCATAACAGTTTTATTAATAAAGTATGAAGAGAAATTAAGTAGTTTCTGATACTGCTGTGAGTGCAGAGGGTCTTTGTACCATGAGGGACACAAAAAAACCAAACCCCAAAACCCACAATGTAATTCTCTTCTGAAGACCTACAGGAAAAAAAAAACCAAACCATGTAATTTATTTGAAAACCACTATCTGATCTAAAGCAATACCGTATGGTGAAAATGCTGAATAACAGTAGTAGATTTTGTAACCTTCCACAGCTATTACTGTAAGAAAGTTGGTTTTTTTAAAGCAAGAAAATGAAAGGTAATGTCTGTACCTCTAGAGAAACCCAAACCCAGAAATTTCACAATTAAATATTATGAAAAGTAATTTCAAATAACCATCCCAAAGCATCATCAGAAGTGCAGAACTGGCACCTATAACTATAACTTGCAATTGTAATATGAAAAAAAGAATATCTGTTGGACAGCACTTAAATAAATTATCAGCTTAAGACCAGCACTAGCAAACCTACGCTTTATTTCCAGACAACGCTACAGCTTGACATTTAACGCGGAAACAAATCCTATGGTTAGCAGGATTACAAATTTAAAAATTCATTTAAAATCTCTCCATTCTGTTCAAAGCCTTCCAAGTCTTTGAACCGCA
This sequence comes from Mesitornis unicolor, assembly GCF_000695765.1. Taxonomy (NCBI): domain Eukaryota; kingdom Metazoa; phylum Chordata; class Aves; order Mesitornithiformes; family Mesitornithidae; genus Mesitornis; species Mesitornis unicolor. Next base: position 9,272 of record NW_010159849.1, read on the forward strand.
GCAGCACGAATGGTACTTTGAGTGCAGTGCTGCCCCTAAGTCAGTCACCCTTTTCTACATGTGCTAATAAGTTTGATTTTGGAAGGACAATGTGTACATTCCCCAGACAGACAGAGTGTGTGTGAAACACGCTAGTCCATGCTGTGCTACTCAGTGAGCTTCAGCAGGGACAGGACAAGCTGAAAATGGCTCTCATCTGTCTTGTGGTCTTCCAGATAGCAGTTTAACTATCTCATGTCCAAGCACCGTATCACTGGGGGAAGACATGTGAAGAAAATTATCTAAATTCTCTTATGTTTACTTTGTATCTGATAAAAATGCTCTCAATTAGTTCAGCGCTTTTTTATATTACCTTCAAGTAAGAATAAATAATTTTAAAGCTCCCAAAACAAATACCATACTATAGTTCCATCCTACACTCCTCCCAAAAATTCTGTAACTGTCTTACCAAAATAATGTTAATTTTTTGATTTACATGACCTTGTCTTACCTTAAAAAGAATGTTAAAAATGCAAGCTAAAGACCAAAACAGAAAAGAAAAAAAAGAAAAATCAACTGCAGGATCTGTATGCATGCAGAAATTCTAAATACACGCACAGATACTCATTTTCGTACTCTAGATGTTCATTAAAAAGTACTTTTGTTTGAATGCTGCGGAGTGTTAAAAAAATTCTGAATGTCCCCTAAGGAGTTAAAACAGGAATACTGTATTTTCATGCATCTCCTGCTTTGACAGATGAAAAATGTCAACTGTCCTGTTTTTATTTTCAAGCTTTTGCACTATTCATCTGGTTCATTAGTGCATCTTGCTGCTGCCCCTGACAGCTGCTCGCCCTCTCCTCCCAGCAGCTGAATTTTTCAGGCTAATTTGATCCTCCACACTGAGACGATCGCTAGAATGATTGACTTGCTCCCTGACCTCCAGGGTCTGACTTTCCTGATTAGTATTCTGGGGGCGTCTGAGGGACGAAAGCCCACTGTCTGTCTTCAGGGCTGGTGGCAGCTCGCGCTCTCTCTTTTTTTTTTTTCTTATTCTTTTTTTTTTTTTTTTTTAACTGTAAGCCACCAACCTACAACCCTGTAAGGATGCAATTGCTACGCTGAACAATAAAAGGAAATGTGTAAAACCTACTTTTCCATGTAAAGGTCCATGTAGCAAAAGCACAGCATCTTGATTTTAATTAGTAAAGTCTACTTTGTTGCATATCAATTAAAACTCCAGTGGCAGTGTTTTTGAGGTTTCAGAAATACCTGGGGCTCTAAAAAAAAAATCAGACTTTAAAATATACTTTTGAAAAAATCTTACTGGCCACATAGTTAGCGTGGAATATTAGACTGCAATATAGGTTAGAAATAATCATTTTTTAAAACAACATATAGTGTAGCTAATTAGTCTAAACTTAAATTAAAACATAACTGAAAAGAGTTTAGCAGCAATTAGCATTTATTGAGAAGTGATAAACATGCCACAGCTTTTCTCCAATTAAGCTGGAGAGAATCCAGAGCACACATGAGCACATATCAACAGGAAACCAGTATAATAAAACATGCTAAAATGCAGGCAATAGACACATCACAAAAATACACTCAACACAGAACTGCACAGATAATAAAAGTACTAAGTATTAGTCCATGCATGTCTTGAAGAACCTTAACTAATCACTTTCAAATAATTAAAAAAGAAAAATGCTAAGCATATATTTTGAGTTTACTATACCTAAAACTTCAAAATTACATCTGAATGAACATGAAGAACAACGACAAAAACCCACAACCACCCCACCACAAACATCTGGTACATTGTAGAATTAGCTAAATGGGATAAAAGCACCTCTAAAACAATTAAAAGGTACAGTTGAAGACACTGCTATATACTATAGCTTTATAACATATCAACAATAAGTGTCCTAATAATTACTTTATTCTTACAATTAAAAAACAAAAAACCAAAACAAAACAGAACATCATATCAAATTATTCTGGTAAAACTCCTTAAATAAAAAGAGAATGGTATTTAAAGATGCTAAGTTAATCAACAGAATTAAGATATTTAGCTATTCTGAATTTATTTACCAGGTCAAAGAAAAATTTAATATTCACACAGGTGTTTAATATACTGTACCAGCACCAAAGCAGCAAGCTAAGTTAAAAAAAAGTAAATTTCTTTTGAAAAGTGCTATTGATTTCTATCCAGCAATCTTATTTCATATAACACAGAACAAAAGTTAACCTTAAAATATGTTTATTTTCTATAACAATTAGTTATTCTAGTTTTATATTTTGTTTCCAGATTTTAAAAAAATCTGTAAGAAGACCAATGATGGGAAAACTAGTAATATTGAAAAATCCTCATCTACCCCTATGGTATCTATAGCCTCCTGCTTGCACAAGCGTGTAAAGTAGAGCACTGAAATTGATGGCAGTTGCCACAGTCAGTACTAAGAAATCCCAGTATGGGATTAAGTTTCAGTTCAGGATTTAAACTTCTAAATACTTGCTATCAGGTATCAGACTTCATTCCTGTGAATTTTCCCAAAGATTTAGAAGGAACAGCTATACACAGATCTGTAAACTCTGCAGAACTGCAATATAGCTATTTGCCCTTTTAATACTTAAACCAGGATGTTAGTGATAGGAAATAAACTAGTATTACCAGAGAAAATTCACCAAGTAGTAAACATACAACTTTAACAGGCTGACAGTGTTTTCTGCAAAGTCCTACAATAACAGGAGGTGCC
>NW_010159849.1:12040-20088 GCF_000695765.1 Mesitornis unicolor
CTGAACGTGTGTTAAGTGAGTTCTGCTGACTCACTGAGGCAGGTGGCTTGCAAGTAAATGAAAAGTGATTTGGATATATTCGTTTTTATCTGGAACACAACTAGAAAGACTTCACCGCCACTGCTGATGGACATATTTTTTTTCCAGCATCCTTCAACACAAGTGCTCAGTTTTTTGATCAACAAATGATAAGCAAAGGACTTTGAAGACATAGTTGCCTTAAAAGCCTACCTGTTCTTCACACCTTCACTCTCCTCAATTTCAATTTGCCCTATATCTTTATTTTCTCAGAATATAGTATCATTTAAAATTATGTGCACCTACCAATCTTGACCATAGTAGTACAAAAATTAACCTGTAATTATAGTTTAACCAATTGGAGGAGAAGAAAGGGAAGAAAAATTGCATACATCTGCAGCAGGACTTATTTTGAAAGTTAATACAAGCTACTAGTAATAAGTATAGAGTAACCATTTTTTTGTTGTTTTACTTCAGGTTTAAATCATTTTAAGGAAATTAAACTTATATTAAAATAACAATATTACAAGTTTTGGAAGTGCTAATTCCATACTCTGGTCAGTCCTATTATTTCTCAATGCATTTATTACCAAAATCATATAATCAGCATAGAGTGTTAAAACACCTAGAACAATTTTACATGTGCTTCCCATTTTTCATTTATTAATCTTTTAGTTATGCTGAATTGTCAACAAATTGCTGTAAAAATCTTTGTAGCAAGCCGTGTAAAAGGCATGTCTAGTAACACACAAATAAAAGTATTTCATATGCCAAAAATATAAAAATAGATGCTAAAACAGTGCTTAATACATTGAGGGTGGGGGGGACACAGCAGGGAATGGGGAGCACAACAGTGTTATTAAGTTCACTGTATATATCAGTATTACCTCATATAGCAGACAGCCTAGAGACCAGATGTCAGATTTGAAGTTGTAACCATTTTCGTGTATTCTCTCTGGAGACATATAATAAGGTGTACCAACTGCAATAAATACACAAGTGTTTTTGAATTAAAATTTTTGTTGTTATATAGTAGTAAAAGTACAGTTTTCCTGGCTGAAAAACATTTTTCATCTTCTATATTTCTCATTTAACTCCACATATAATTTGAATTCATGCTTATGACCCTTCAGTAGAAATACACATGAATTATGTATCTATTTCATCTAATGCAGCTTTATTTTCACTACTGTTTTCTAATTACCAAAATTACTCAATAGTAGAATAATTCCAATTTTTGCTTTTAAAGAAGCTCAAAAGTAATTATTTTCTCCTGAACAGGACCAAAGGAATACACTACATGCACGCACACACACACACCCTCCTATCCCTGCTCCCTTCCAAACTGTTATCACTGTGGCTGGAAATAACAACAGCTAGAAATTCTCCTCTGTGGCTTAATTTTTAATTTTTTTTTTAATGAGTTGTCTGTTCTTCTTTTTGAGAATATACAAATCTGAAAAAGCTGCTTTTGAAACTAATAAACACAATTTAGTTTGGATATCTGAAACTGAAATTGAGCCTGAAATCCAGGATCTTCAGCTTCACAGAGAAGAAGGCAGGAAAACCTGTTCTGACGAGCGGCTCGGCCATCTGCTACAGGACAAGACTCTGTCAGGGCTTTTAAGCTCCCAAATCTGTGGCTGTCCTGGCTTAATCCTGCCTCAGAGCTGTGGGCTCTGGAGACGTCTGCTCTTGAAAAGCAGCATTTACTAGGACTGTCCCAGAGCAAATTTACACTGGATACTCCAGGACATCTCTTCCCTTGATTTTAATCAGACTCTACCCATCTGTGTCACAAGTTACTTGGAAGAGAGAAAGTCTGAGAGATGTTTCAGCTCTGTAAAAAAAGCCATTAAACAAACAAACAAACAAACAAGTATCTGAGTGATGGGTTCATATGTGACAGTTCAAGAGAAATGTTAAGAATAACAGTAGTGACAATTCTGATGCACTGTCTCTGAACTTTCTCCCTACATCCCCCCAGACAGCAGAGAGTCACAGATTTTTACTTCAATTTTGTGGGGAATATTTTCTTAAGCATTGAATCCTGATGACAAAAACCAACTGAATGCTAGCAATTCAATACAAATTGACCTTATTTCAAAACTAAACATCTTGCAACATAGCCAGAGATAAACCTGCACTCACTGCAAACTACATAAGAGTATGAAGCTCTCACTGTTTTATTTAACAGAGATTTCATGTATCACATCCACAATCCTGAATTAGCCCAATCTATTCAGAATTCATCTCTGTATTAATACCGAAAGCAGTGATACAGTGAATACATAAGTAATTCCAAATCTGAATAATCAGGTTAATAGTTTTAATTAATCGGATTAATATTTTTACTTTATTTAAGGGTTTTGCTTTGACAATGTGCCCTATCTTCTAGAAGGGTTAACATCTCAAACTATGTCATACTTTCTTAAGGAGGAAGAGAAAAAAAAAAACAAAAAAGCAAAAAATTATTTCCTATTTGAGAGGCCCAGATCAGATTGGGAAACCCAGTGCGACGTTAACCCAGGTCAGGCCACTGCTGCTAGTAACCCATAATTTCAACTGATCTCCTTCTTGTCAAACAATACTAAAAACAATCTTTCAAACCAACATAAACTGAGACTGTGCTTCTCTAACAGATATGTAAGGACAGAGATCCCGTATTGCACCCTACAATGGATTTGGTCTCCTAAATATTTCAAGGGAGACATCCAGCCCCAGGAAAGCAGCAGGCACCGTGGCCCCTCTCCCCAGAGGCTCCCTTACGCTGGCCTGAGGAATCACTGCAGCTCTGGACTGAGACAACGAACGATCAACAGCTTAGAAGGAGAAAGGCTGGGAAAGGCAACTCCAAATGATGGAGTACTGTGAAAACCATTTACTTTCGTGGGATGTTCATATTCACCCACAACAGAGAAATGGTCAGGAGGGATGGGCTTTTCCCTGTGAAAGAAGAGGCACGCAGAAGGGTGGACTGCAACGCCAAAACAGCCACCAGAATATCCAGAAACAACTCTGTTATTCTAATGAAGCTTCTAATGACATCTATCTTAAAATTGGAAACTGTAATTAAACAACATCTGGCATGACACAGCTCATTTTGATTATCTTTATCATTCTACCTCCCTCTTGACATGGTTTGTTTGGGTTGGTTTGGTTTGGTTTTTTTCGGTTGGTTGGTTGGATTTTAGAAGTTTTTATTTTTTTTTTCCCCAACTCCAAGGACTTGTGAGCTTGGACACCCCTGAAAACTTTCAGTTGTCTTTTCAATCCATTGATTTTGCACTGGTTTAGTATAGTGTGATGCTTTGTTGGTAGAATTCATTTAACAACAAAAAAGAAGTTTAACAGTAATCTGGTTCTTAGGTGGCTACAGCAGCACTGCCTCTGCTGCTCTGAGACACCATGCGAGTCACTGGCAGTGAGTAATGTGCCAGAAAGAGGCTTCACAGAATCCACAGGGGGCAGCTGAAAACACTGAGGTTTGAAGGTTCATAGTTTACCAAATGCTAAGGTAATTTTAACCAGTAGCTCTGGGAAGCCTGCTGATACATTAGGGGTCTGATACGACTGTGAAAGATTGATGATAGTGAAAAGGAAGAACAAATGCTATCATTTTACAGCGTTTAGCCTAGTGTAACACCTTAAGTGCAATACAACCCGAAGCCCCCAATGACCAACAAGTGAAAAGAACTGAAATCACAGTTATGTTAGTCATTGAATCACAAAAACAACCTGAGGATTTGGACATCATTACTACTTGTAAGCTGTTTTTAACAGAAGATCATGACAAAAGGTTCATTATTCTGACATTCATGAACTACCGAAGACATTGCAACAATTCTTTAAAACAGTGAGCAATCTTGGGACGTAGGAGTGTACTGCTGGCAAGCTACTGCCACATGTGATTACATGTTATGTTGCCTTCCTGGATCATTGCTTTTCCTATTAAGTGAAATACAGCAACACAACACTATAAAGAAATGCGACTTTACTCACCTGAAAACTCAGAAGTGGGATAATACAAGACAAAGATGTAACACATTAAGGTGTCTAGATTTTTAAGAACAAACTCTGTAACTTTAGCATTCTGTTCACTGTATCTGCACATCTCAGATAACCTGCAGGTCTGAACAGTCATCTGGAAAACAGCCTAGGTCGAATAAACTGCTTCCTCAGGATCTGCTGCTGCTCTGGAGATCCCTCCCTCTAAAGATGCTGCAGATCCAGAAAGTGTTCTTTCTTTACGTAAGCTTTCTGCTATTGGGAGAGGCAATGTGCAGAATAGAAATGGTGGTAACTAGGGGGCAGAAAGCTGGATCTGAAGGAACAGAGGCCAAGAAACTATAATGAGGAAGAGAGTTATGATATAAATGGTTCTTGTTATTACCTGCATAAACACATAACTCACACTGCAGCTGAGTTAAAGAGGAGAGTGTGTTTGCTTGAAAACCAACAATGCATCGAGGCGTTGAATAAAATACAGTAACTAGCTCTAAGTACTATCAAGCATTTTTAAGCTGTGAGAAAAATCTGTCTGGTAAATATTAATACTACTTACACAAAACAATGCAATGGCTGATTCAGAAGTTTAGTACACTAGTTTTAAAAGAGGTCATGTATTTATTATTATAATAATTATAATACATTCCATGCATTGGAATACATAACCATCCAAGTTCAGGAGCTAAAATCACCTTCGTAACTCTCTTGATTTTTCAAGAATTCCGAAGCAAGACTTCAGTTTAAAAAAAAGGCCCAAATTGCTTAAGGTATCAAAAGATACGGTTTATGAATGACTTAATGTCCATGAGATCACAGGAATTTTACAATACAGAGTTCAACACAACATGCAAGTGCTTAACAAGACGAAGGGTTGATGCTGAGGACAGACAAACTAAGCTGCAGTTATGGAACAGTGAGGGTAACCAACCACTGACACAACAAATTCTTCATAACTAATTATTTTTTACTTACTTATTTTAATACAAGTGTAAGAGATTTCCAAGTCATAGGCTCATCTTTAACCACAGATATGGGACCTAAAATATTGAATTTATCCAAAATAATTCCGCAACCTAGCCTACATTATGCAAATAGTCTAACCACAGAAATCAATCTATAAATATCTTCAGTTATTTATAAGATAGCATTGTAACAGCACAATAATTTATCTTCAGCTTTCGAATTACTGTAAGACATCTCAGGTTTTTGTACATAAATTAAGAGCTGTTTTAATAACGCTTCTTCAACAACCACGATGAATCAGCAGCAGATTTTCCTGCACACTGAGGGTGCAGGTTCCCAACAGTTTGGTTGAGAGCGTGAAAGTGAAGCTCATCCTATTCACAGCAAATGGGGCTGCATGCCACCACCTCAGCACTGGCTCTGACACCCTCTGCTGGGTTAGAGACTCAAGTGAAAGAGGAAAGGAGAGTATTTGCACATATTTTTACAAGGTATTTTATTCCTCACCACTGGCATGAGTCTACAGTCAAATCTTTCATAATGTAGCTCTGTGCTGGGGATAGGAGTACTGTGGAAATGACAGAAGTTGTCAAACCACAGAAGAAACACCAGAATTCAATACAAATAATCCTTTCAAGTATTGTAAGAACATTGCAGATCTGTTCCTTTGCCCTGCAAAAATGTTTTCCCATCACAGCAGCAGTGTCTGCCTGGACAGCATACTGTGCAGCCGTCTAGCACAACCACACTGGAGAACTGATTTTTTGGGGGTGTTTTGTGGGTTTTTTAGGGTTTTTTGTAATTTAAATACTGAAATACAGACTATCCCTAAATCCACTGAATGGCCAAAGAAAAAGAAAAATACACATTTCAATGAGCTGGCCTCAGAATTGCAAAACAGAAGAACCCTAACAGCAACAAAACAAAAACAAAAAAACCCCAAACCTAACACCTAGAGTCATAGGGAAAGGAATAAGCCTTTCTTGGATCTTCTTACCCTTTCTAATATAAGGTTTTCTGAAATCAAGAACTTCTGCAAAGTTTGTATCAAATCAACAATATCAAATGCCTCGGTTTCCTTTGCATTTTTGGAAGAAAGATTTTCTGTTTTCAAAAAGATACATACTCATCACAGTACAAAATCCTACTGTTTTGATAAGGCCGCATAGAAAGTTAAGAACATTAACAGATCATGTCCAGTCCAGTATTTTCATTTGTTTCAAACGGACCATCAGCAAGTATTCTAATTAAATCAGTATTATTCCTAATTAGCAGTTAGAAGCAGTAGCTAATGAAAATTTTAGTACATTTCTTTATCTCCAAAAGCCTGAATCTAGTCTGCTACTGAAATTTTTATAAAGCCTGTAAACAAGTATAAATTGCTACACACAATGTGTTGGTAATTCATTGCATTTTGTGCACCAAAGGTTTATGGAATCATAAAGAGATACAACTTTGAAAGAAATTTCAGGAAAACCAGCATCAGAAACTGCATGAGAAATTAATTTGAAAAAGTGATCTCTGCTAGTGACATGATAAATCAGAGCACTACTGTCTCTACCATAGTCTAAGTTAGCAGCTGAACAAAACCTTTTTCCTATGCTGACTTCTGACATTAGGTCTTAATTATGAGAGAAGTGAGAGGAGATGGGAGGGGAAGAAAATAAAAAATAAAAGCTCCTCTATCAAGACATGGCATCCAATGTTAGAAACAAAGCTTCCATCCCCCTACCCCCTGCTCTCTGGATGACTTTTTTATTTCTGAGACGAGCTTTAAAGGGCTCAGGGGTTTTACGCTGTTTTTAACTGTAGCTCAGTTTTCAGTCTCTTTGCAACAATTCCCCCCGCAATGAACCAAAATAACCCAGGGTTGACAAAGCTTCTTCCTCTTTAACTTCCTGACTTCTGCCTCAGAACACAAGTCTAGTTTTCCTGCCCTCACAACCGCCTTTTGACTTCTTCATGCACTCTCACGCACAGATTAGGGTTTACTGCTTCCTGCAAATACAGCTCAGGAGCAGCTCCCTCTCCACACTGCTCATTTACATCCCTCTGCCATTCACCGGCAGTAGCAGGACCCAACTACAACAAATAGGACCTCCACGGTGCTGCCAGAGATGGCCACTGGGGCATGATGGCAGCATAAACAGCAGCACTTGATATAATATACTGTGCCATGAAATGGTATCACATCTTCAGGGCTATATCTGGACTTCAACATGGAACCCAAGCACATTTCCACTCTGGTCTTGCTGCTTCTCCCCTGTCTATTGCTCTTTCTTTTTTATTAATGCAAGACTGCACATCTGTGTCTGAATTTAACCTCAGTCCTATTAAAATCTCAGTAGTTACTCACGGTTTTGACTATACCAGTAACAGTATGCACCAAACATTATAAAAACAGGAAAGCACAGAAGAGTGATCAAAAGCTTTCTGGGAAACAGGGAAATAAGAAGCTTATCAAAAATTTCCTTTCTAAAATAGTTTTTTTTGGCTGTTAACACAAGTATTGCTCAAACTTCAATGTGATACAAAGATGCCGAACATCAATTCTCTTTTTCCACACTGTACTAAAAATTGGATCTAAATAAAGTTAAATTAAGAGGTGAGGACAAATACGGCATATTTTAATCCAAGAAGTCTGATATTTAATTAGAAACATTAGCATCTGATCAAACACAATTCTCTGTCCTCCCATGGCCCTAAAATAGGGACTGTAAGTACTAAAGCGTTCTTGGCTTTCTTAGATATGATCTTCCTTATCAGGCACTCTTGAAAAGCATATAAAAATACCCAAATGCCTAATTACAGAATAGTCATTGTCATTTGTTAAAAACCCTCACTGAGCAGTATTTGAATTGATTTTATCTCTCTGTATTCAAGTATCAGTAAGGTGCTCTGCCTGCCTCAATATCCTTTCCAAGGAAGAGGAGACAATTCTGGATGCTGCCTTCAATGGTCCAGCTCTTGAGGGGTCTAAAAGTTCATTTCACACCCTTTGCAGTCAGTGAACAGGCTTGAATTCAGCAACCACTAAACACAGCCACTTCAACAGGGAA
>NW_010159849.1:20119-29051 GCF_000695765.1 Mesitornis unicolor
TTTTTCTCCTAACAAAAAAAAACCCCTACATAACCATACTACGAACACTAATTCTTACATGTCTTTTTAAAGCAGATGCTACTCTTTTTGCTTTTAGACATCCTCTTTAATTCTGACATCTGTCCATTCCCTACATTCATAATTAAAAGTATCTGCCACATTTTCACTTTTTCTTCTTTAAAGGCTTCTTAGTCATCCTAGTCTCCACATGCTACTCAAAAGATGCAAAGTATATAAAAATTTTGTTTGGAAAAAAGATAAAACCATGTTCTTTTCTTATGTGCTAGCAAAGAGTAAATTGGGTAACTTAGAAATTGACTTTTCTGTTCTTACAAGAAATGTTTTCTGGGGCTTGTGTTTATTGTTTGTTTTGGGATTGTTTTGTTTGTTTTGTTTTTGAAGTCTTTATGGTTCATAATCATTCTGATTTGTACTTGAATTTAGCTTATATTGAGAAACTCCACCTTAGAACAGGGAAGCTCCTGTTGACCCTTTCAAAGCACATCACCAACATACCCATACAGGCACACAGAATTACTAGATTCTTTCCAACACTGATAAAAGTTCAACTGAATTTGAAAAAGAAAAATATGCATGCATATTATTGATCCTGTTTTTCCCTACCATTTCTAGAAAACGCTACTGTCATGAAGACTTGTTTTGAGCCAGCAATGTACATTAAATGATTCAAACAAGGGGGAGGGTTGGGGGTGGAATCAACCTGTACTGCTGAAAGTGACACCTCAGTGTTGCAACTTTTCTGTATCTGTTCATAGTGCTGACCTTTATTATTATTTAATAAAAGCTTTAGCTGGACCTGACCCTGTTCTTCCTTCTCATGCGTTGGCACAGTATTTTCACCATGTAAAAAAATCCACTTCCCCAACACCTGTCCCTCAGAGAAAGCTTACCCAAAGAATGTGCAGCTGTGGTTTTGGAGCTGAAAAATCGACCAAGTCCAAGGTCTCCAAGCTTTACTACCCCTGTAGCTGTAATGAACACATTAGCTGGCTTTATATCTGGAAAAAAAAATAAATGTAAAAGTCACAATGAGGTTGCAAGAAAAGCTACTGTTCCATTAACAATAGACTGAAAGAGGCTTTTATTTACACATAATATTAACAAAATCTGATTCTGCTATTCAGAAAGAGTAAGTTTGGAATTCTGAATTTCAACTATTTTTACTAACGTAGCTCAAACAAAAAATTAAGAGCTATGGAAATTAAAAAAAAAAAAACAAAAACCAACACAACCAAACAACAATTAAACATAAAACAACAAAATAAACCAAAACGGAAAACTCCCCCACCCACTCCACACCTAAAGAAGCACATACAAGGAGTTCATTACTACTTTATATAAGCTACATATAAGGACCTCCATTAGAAAGCCTCTTATTATGTCTTGCGTAACAGACCAAAAATGGTTTCAAGAACTGTAAAAATATATTTTCCATCACTTTTGCTCATCAGATTACCCACAGTGGCATGATGTTATTTATTTGAAATATGTAACTGATTCTCTCTAATAGCAGGCATTAAAGAAAAGGAAGCAAGTTTTACTCAGAGGAATGGTTATTTGAACTCATCAATGGAATTGGGCTAATCAAGTAGAAACAAAGAAAAATAATCATGTATACCCCAGACATTTCTTTTTCACAAGTGATATTCAGTTTAAGTTTTAACCCAATCCTTTAGAGACAACAGCAAAGATTTTTATTTTATGATTTTTAACAAGGTACCTATCCTGTTAAGTCTTCTAAATACTGACCTGATATTTGTTGGCAAGTGCACTTAGCTCTTATTCAATACAAGAGCAATGCGCTGTGGCTTTAAACTTAAAGAATATCACTCAGCTTTGATGACAGGGGATTGTAATTTGCATAAGATATAGGCAGAAGAAAAGTAATGGTTAATAACCCTTCAAACACCAGCATTTTCAGGTTGGTAATAAAAAGTTACAGAACCTTATAAGCTTTAGAGAAGACAACAGAAGAAATTATGTTATACTGCTATCTGTCCTAGTTTTCAGCACACCCTATGTGTAGCAATCCAACACTGATATCAGCTCAACTTAAAAATAGCTTTAATTGTCATTGGTTTTGGTGTGTAACCATGGAATTTTTAGATTTGCCATAGGTTTGCCAAAAGCTTTGAAGGTAGTATTTCAATTTAAGGAATTTAAACTCATTTTGGTTTTGAGCTAAAATATACTGAAATAAACTAGTTCAGTCATAACAGCATTCCAGGGAGATACCTATACCCTATGGAAAGAATGTGTAATTTTAAGTCCATCTCTTCGTATAATTTGAATTTGCGGATATCTGTACAAATGCATGAAGGAAAAAAAAAGAGAATCACAAGGGAAAGGCATTTGCAGGTGCAGCAGCATCTAAGTTGATCTGCTGAAGGGTGCAACATCTCTGGCTGCAAACCACAAAGCTCAGCAGAGATTAAGCAACTTTTGCTTTCAGGCAACTGCATCCCAGCAGAAGGAAGCCACCAACTTAAGACATGGAATTTCACCTGAGCCCAGAGAGACAGCCCATATACAAACTGCAACTCACAGCCAGTGTGATTTCCAAGGCAAAAAAAAATGGTACATCTGAGAAGCAGCTATACTACAAACTGTTTCCTTTGACTCAGAGTTATAAGGTAAAATAAAGACAACATACAGAGGAGACAGCAGTACAGAGGTTTAAAATGGGTAAAAGATTTAGTACCTGACAGGGATAGCTGGCAACTGCAAGGGCTGTTGGGACACAGTACTTGACACAGAGATTGGAAATAGTGGAGAGGAGCAGAAAAGTGGAGAAAATGCTCATGGCTGCACATAATCCAGTAGATGAGCGAGTGGAAGAAGGGCCTATATATAACTAGAAGGCATGGCAGAAGGCAAATACTTTTGTAAGAAAGAAAGGTGCAAGAGATGAAAAAATTGGATGGATAGCTGTGCAAGAGTGCAGGTAACAACACTTGGGAGAGACAACAGGCAAATATAGTAGAATAAGAACAGGACAGAAAATAAGAGCCAGCAAAATGAATTGAGCAAATAAAGAGGTAGTAGTGGCAGCATCTTCATCACTTACAGAACTATCACTTATATTGAAAACTTGGTACCACAAGCCAGTGCTGCAAACAAATGCCTACCATAACAAATATACAACCACAAACTTCTGTCACACTTCTGTTACTTATAAAGCATTACATAGTGTCAGCTGTCAAATTTTATTCCATTTGGTGTCATTTGCATTGAGCCAGCTTAATTCTCACAGAGTAAAAGGTTTAGTAAAGACAAATCATCTTTAATCCTGTCTTACCTCTATGCATAACACGACGAGAATGCATATGTTCCAGGGCACTGCAAAGCTGAACAAAGTACTTCCAAACTGTTCTTTCAGGAATTAGCCTCTTCTGTTTCTTAAAATGCTTAAGGAAAAAAGGATGGACAATTAATATCATCAATTAAAACTTGCATAAAATTACTCAAAAAGAGAAAAGATAGAAAATAACTTAAAAAAAACCCAAACAACAAATACAAGAGGCTCACAACCTAAAAAAGGTTTAATAAAATTTCTCAACATGAAAAGCTTTTCCCTTAAATATTAATACATGTATCATCAATGTATGTGTTTACATCAGTCAACACAGAGCCACAAGTGACATTAATGAAATAAAACTGCTATCCCAAAAAAAGATTTACACAGTATTTAGCAATCCTCAGTGCAGAATTAATGTTGTCAGAATAATCTAGCATAAAGTAAGTGGCCACAGGACATATAAAGGTATGTGCCACAGAGCGTCCCAAACAAAACCCTTCCCGGCTTCCACTTTCTTCATTTTCTAAATAGAAGAAAAAATGCAGAAGTGACACAAAATCACAAAGATCATGTCAGAAGCATCAATCATAGAAACTTCTGCAATACATAAAAGGGGACAAAATCAACTGCGATTTCTGAAAATTTCATAGTGATCTAACTCCTGTGCAAATATTTTCCATCCCATATAAACAACCTTTAGCAGTCACTGGTAACAGTTCAATGCCCTGTTAAAGCTTAGGTAAAATATAATTATGCTCTGCTACAAACATCTCCTTCAAATATTATATTCAGGGACTGGAATAACACAATCGTCCAAAAATACATACTGAAAACCTGGAATTCAGCTGATGCTAAAACATGCAAGTTTGATCATTATAAATTTCGCAGCTAAAGGTAAGACGAATGAAAAACTGTTGTTCATTTAGTCACTTCTTACATAATTTATATTTTGACAGATTTTTAAGTTAAAAACAGAAAGAAAATACATGAAAAACATTAATGCTAGCAAAATTTTAGATGGAAAGTACTTAGATGTATTTTAATAGCGCGTTGCACGCACTTCACACTCATGCACATCATAAGGAAGTTCATATAACAAACATTACTCTGGAAAAGTAACAATATCTTCATATATTATGTTAAAACATACCACCGAAGTTGACAGCTGCATCTACACGTTACAGAGACGTGCAGGACTATGAAGAAGTTGTTTTTAAACTAGCTACAGCAAAATGCATCAGTCCTACAAAGGACCATAACAATTCATCAAAATGTTTTTCGTTATAGGGATTATTTCAAAATGCACTTTCATTTAAATGAGGCCAAGCATATAAATTACTTCTTTAAATATAATTTTCTCTCAGCCTTGGACTGAATCCAAACAAACCCTGTGTATCTGTTCTCCCCATAGCTGGATTTGCATATCAGAGGATTGTTTGATGTCAACAGGAAGATGGAGACCAGGTTTCTTTTCATTTAAAAACAAATACACAATACATGTAAGTATGTGCACATGAAAGCATAGTCCTTGATTTAAAATGCATTCTGAAATTATCATAATTATAACTAGGTACTTTATTTAAACATTCTGAATTATTATGTTTTTAACTCCAGTCTAAGCAGAAGCAGTGATGAAGCACCATTCACAAAATGTCTGAAATGGGAAGATTTTCCATTGTAGATTTCCATTCCAATGTACTTGTAGTGCATCAGTGTACTTTCAAAGTATTTATGTACAAGGATTCTTCTAACATTTTACTCATTTGCCATCTATAACACTGTAGCTGATTGTACACTACAAAAATCAGCTTCAGTTCTTACAGTGCATGCATGCAATGTAACAGTTAAGACAGTCTCATTCTGCTGGAGGCATTAATAATTTTGCATTATAATAATTTCTCTTCCCGAAAGCATCAATAATATTACTCACACTTTCGAACTTACCCATCTAAAGAGGATGTAAGAGAGCTGCTAGATTTGCTAACAATGTTTAAACTAAACAAAGCAATATGCAGCATTTTCACTTGAACATGCTTAAAAATAATCCAGCATCTTTAAATTAAACTCACTGAACATTATTTTCTGTGGTAATTAAACAAACTATCTTCTTCCATCAAAATACATACTCTCAATGTTTTCTTGGGCCGCTGTCCATCAAAGGGCAAAAAAGTGACCAAAAGCCTCCATTACCAAAAAAAAGATTGATTTTGCAAAACTAGCTGTTGACACAAGTTGTCTGTTTCTAGGAAACAGTCCAGCGGGCTGTGTTAATTCTGAGAAAAATCAGTAATGAAAAGGCATCCTGTTCCTGTTCAGAATCTTGACTTCTAACAAGAAATATTAAGTTGATAGAAAACGTGGTCAAACCTATTTTATGCCAAACAGTGTAATTAAATTCATATAGCACACATGAACTACATTATTCAAAGCAGGATCCTTTCTTCTTTTCTCCATTTTAGAATAGTCCATACACAAAACATAGTTCTAATGGTTGTGTGTTTTGCTCCCTTCCTCTAAGGAAGCCAAAATGCAGAAGACACAATGCCAAAAGAGCAGTTTTTAACCTCTGTTGTAGCAGAGTGTAGTAGCACCACAAACAGTTCATACTGAATCCAAATTCACTGTCTGCTGTTGTAATGTCTCAAGCATCCTAAGGTGCGCATAATCAAGTTAACTTAATAGAGTTATCTCCCATTGTATACAAGTTGCTATTACCTGCCCAAATTTGACCTCAAAGGAATACAGCCTGACATCCAGCTTTCTAAAGCACTCATCCTCCACATTTTACTATTCTGCTTCTTCCACCTGTCTGAGGCTCAAAGGACTGACCTGCTAGGGTGCGACATTAAAAAAAACCATACCACCTTAATCCTGTTTGAGGAGAAAGATCAGTCTCAACATAGTTGAAACTGGGCAAAAAGGGAACTGCTTGTGCATATGCACTAAAAATGATGACAGTGTTGCAAGGTGCTGTTTTACCAGGTAAACAGAGAATACCTGGCATGCTCAGGCAGCAGTCCATCTCCCAGAAATAATTATTTGTTTCAAAAGCCACATCCCATGAAATTTCCACCTGTCTTTGTGAAAAACTCTTCAAAGTAGTTTTTTGCGATTCCGTTCTCAATGTCAGTACAGATAAAACTGCAACTCAGTCATTTAATGCAACTGTAAGTTATTTTGGTCATAAATTTGCTATTCAAATGCCTTAAAGACCTTCAATGTAAGCAAGTTGTATCACTAGTTCATCTTTTCATCCCTTTTTACAAAACGATTGAGCAGTTACATTATGGGGAAAGGCAACTCTCCTGGTTTTCTCTAATGAATTGCTAAAGGAAAAAATTAAGTGTTCTCCAAATGTTTCCATCCTAGTAAAGTTAAAGTTGCCGCCCTGAACCTAACCAGCATATGCCATTCAGTTTCCTGGAGGGAAAAAAAAAATAGATGGAGGAAAAAAAAATTCTAAGTCAATATAAAAGCACAGAATGATATTATATTGAGTTTCTAAAGATGATGCTTTAAAGGTCAAATTCTGAAAGCAAAAGTGACAGCAATTAGCAAATGATCTTATCTAGGCTTAACAAGCATAGTACAGAGAATATTCTTAAAGGAAACAGGCATAACTATGTTTGGCTTTTCTGAGGAAACTACAATTTCCTACAGATGAGTAAAGAACAGTGAGCACAGACAACTTCAATACAACTGGAGATTTCAGATACTACTGTCTACATCTCAGTAACCACTCTTGGAGAAATTTAGCATTCAGTTCAGATGTTAGCATCTCAGAGAATTTTAGGGTGTGATTTAGCCTGGTTTAGATATCACTGAATAGAGAAAATAGATTTTTATTTTTTTTAATGAGCGTTTAAGAAGCAAACTGGACTCTGGAAATCAAGAGGTTTATGAACATCTCCTGGAGAAAGATGATTAATCAATCAACAATTTTGCATAGTCATTATTAAAAAAAAAAAAACAACCGTCTGTGAACAGGTCAAACAAGCCCACAAGAACATATACTTGAATTTTTCGCTGTGCATGCTCTAGGCTAGAGTTGCCTTCTGCAAGATAGAATTCGGGGGGGGAAGTGAAATGAGAATGATAATTGCCTTGCTTCAAATAGATTCCCTTTCCTTTCTTTCACTTTCTGAGGAGGAACTGTACCACATCTGTCTTGTTCTCATGACTTCACTTCTGGTTTACAAAAATAGAAAGTTTTGGGTTTTTTGGTTGTTTGTTTTTTGTTGTTTTTTTCTACATTTTAGTGTATGGACTTATCAAAACACAGTGATTCAACAACTGGACACTTGAGGGAAGAAATCTGAACTTCATCAGGAGGAATATGATACAGAAAGGACTATTATAGGGAACTTCTGAGTAACAGGTCATAAAGTACTTGGCTACTTCTGCCTGTGTTTCTCTGGAAGTCACTTTTAAAGTGGAGCAACAGAAAGAACAGAGAAAGGAAAGGGGAGGTCAGGCAGCTGTGGTAGGAAATTACGGATGCACAAGGAAGAGCTCTCACTCTGTGAATACAACAGAAAAACCAGAAGGGCGTGCAGGGTCAAAAAGACAGGGCCAGTGAAGATAGACCTCAACATCTCCACATTTTGGAGTCAAGATCAGAGACTCATGCATACAGAAATGAAGTTTCTACGTAACTACTATTTTCCAATTAAAATGCCATGTAATAATATTAGGAAAGCAGAGCCTCAGGAGTTTTGTCTGGCTCTGTCCATTCATGTATTCAGCTGACCATCTCTTTAGGCTGTGGTAAGTTTCCTGCCATTTTTCCTTGCCTTCTGTGTGAAATAAAACCAGAAATTTCCACCACATCTTGATTCATTCATCCAATTTGATCACAAGGTGATCAAACTTGCCTATACTTCAAGACTAGCAGCTGTACCTTAGTTGTTAAAATAGAACAAATACAAAAATACCCCAAACTATTTGGCATCTACCAACTGAACACACAGAAAGTAACAAGCACTTGACCAATAGAGTGAAAAATAATAATCATAATCGTAAGAAAATAAATAATTTGAAAATATTTCGCTGGTTCTTTTTCCAACTTTTCCTTAGTCGTTTACATCTGCAGTTACTGAAGATGCCATACATTTATTTTTCCCTTGCAGAATCAACAAAAAAAGCATCTTAAAAAAACCCCAATCTTGTGCTACTAGTGATCTTAGTATACAAGTAAATTTATTTAATAAATTGCAACAAAAGACTAAGACACAGTACAAAAACTAATAGAGAAAATAATTGTACTAACAGCAGTACCTACAGGCATCAGAAGGCCAAATTAGTAGAATGAAACCATAGTCTTTCCTAAATAGTTAAAGAAAACCAGCACTACACTGACACCACAGAATTGATAGAAACGTCTTCTCAAACACAATCTTCTTTCACATACAAACAAAATAAATACATCCACTTACAAAACACAGAAAGCCTTGTAAGAAACTGTTGTATTTTCCATTTTAGTACATATTCTTTCACGCTAATAATCTATAAATCAGACCATTAATAAGACTCTCGAACAAAGTCACTTTATTTATATATATATATATATGTATAATATGTATCCAATTGCCTTTGCAAGAATTCATTTCATTT
>NW_010159850.1:0-385 GCF_000695765.1 Mesitornis unicolor
CTCTGCCAGCCGCCCTTCGTCCTCGCCAGCACCAGCGGCGCCTACGGCATGGTCCCCTCTCCGCCCTCCTACCACAAGCCGCTGGTTCCCCTCCACCCCGTGGCCGCCAGCTCCCCGGCGCTTGTGGCCGTCCCCAGGGAGGACCCGAAACCCTCTACCTCCGCCAGCCGCCCCTCGGTGCTCTCCCCCCCGAAGCCGCCCGGCCAAAGCGGGGCCGTATCCGAGGCCTCCAGCAGCACGGCGCCCACCGCGCAGCACGGCGGTGTTGGCATCGGCGTCGGTCTCGCCCTCTTCGGCGTAGAGCTGGTGAACGCCGCCTTGTTTCAAAGCCTGATGGAGGAGAACGGCTGCAGCCTGCTTTACATCGTGGAGGACTGGCTGGGGG
>NW_010159850.1:397-2574 GCF_000695765.1 Mesitornis unicolor
GCACCGAGGTCTGGGCTGGCACCAGGGTGCTGCGGTGGCAGGACGCCGACATCGCGCTCAACGATCAGCGGTACTGTCCAGCGCTGCTGCTGCCCTGCCGCCAGAGTCGATGCAAACCCCGAGTTCAGCTGCAGGCAGTTTTGATAGGAAATACAGAACCCTCTCATTTTCCTCCGTTCCTGTACAGGGAACACGCTTCCTGCTGCCTCACCAGCTCCTCTGCCTCGGAGCAGCTGCCTGGCTGTGCTGGCTCTTGTTTGAGATAAGGTCCCTTCCAATCCCTAACGTTCTGTGATTCTGTGATCAGCGAGGATCGCTGTAAATATAGGAGAGGTTGTGGTGGTCTGCTTTAGAGCTGGACCCCACAAGTAACACGTAGTGTGAGGTGACGGTCGGTTCTTCGCTGGCCCTTCAGATGCCATTGCGAAAGGGAGAGGCAGAGCTTTTCAGGAGGGGGGAATTGATATCAAACTAAAGATGCAGCGATCGCCTGCTCAGCAGCTCTGCCGCTCCAAGACGTCCAGTTTCACCCCAAGTATTTTCTAGCAGGGGTCACGTTGTCCTCTGTCTCCTTTAGGATGAAGGCAAAGCAGTGCAATTCTGTTGTGCCACTTGTAATTTTACCCTCTGTGTGCTCTCCTGTATCTCATCCTTGCAAGTGATGAGTTCCTTTCACAGCAGAACTTGCCCTTCCCCAGCCTTGGGTCTCTTTGTAACCCCTCCTAGTTCAAGGCAGCGATCTTAAGCAACAGCAGTGCCTGGCAGGAGCTTTTTTCCGCGGCGCTCGTGCGGCTCAAGGCCTTGTCTCCACTGCACGTCTCCCTTTTGCCTCCTGCAGGGTCTCTGGAGCCATCGTTTGTTCTCCACCCCAAGAGGCCTCTGAGGTCGTCATGGACGCTTTGCGAGCGGGTAAGGGGAGCGGCTGCAGGCTCTCACGTTATTGGCGGTCGGTGGCACGCGTCGTGACAGACCATGCCTGCTCGCCGCGCGCTTTCGGTGGGGGTGCTTTCTCATTTCGGCAGCGTCCCTTGAGTTGTGCGGGCTTTAATTGCATCGTTAAAGAGAAATTTGTCCGCTGCTCAGAGGACGCTGGCCAGAGGGTCTGCTCCTAGAAACCCACTGTAAGACCTCTGTGTGCCAAAACTGCCCCCTTCTTGGGTCTGTAACCAGCTGCCAAAACCGCGGCTGGGGGCCAAAGCGGAGTTGGCAGCACCAGCAAATAAAAAGCCGTGCTCCTGTGCCATCAGACGTCCCTTCCAGGCCGTCGTGGCATGGACAGCGTGAGGTAAAGACGCTTTGTGCCTTCAGCCCGGTGTTCTGTACCGTTTTGCCCAGGAAAAGGTGTGTTTTGTGAGAGGCTGCCCAGTTTGGACCAGCAGACGGCGGAAGCTTGCTTTGATGAAGCTGACAGACGTGGGAGACCCTTGGTGTGTGGCTTCTACAAGTAAGAGCAGCGTTTTTTCTTCTGAGTTACGCTCGCCAAGTGTGGGTTCCTCAGGCCTTTCCTGACTTTGTCCTCAAATAAACTGAGTTTCGCTGCTGCTTGGTAACGTCGTTCATCTGGGAGTTAATTGGGTTGGATTCATTCTTCATGCCTCGTGGAGATAGAATCACGAGGTTAGAGGAGATGTGTGCTCGGGTGGGTGCTGATGTGGGACTCAAACGGTGAAGCTTCCAAGATGTGAAAGCTCCGTCGTTTTTAGAACGGCCAGAGGCAGTTGGGGTCCCCGTCTCCACACAAAATACACAGCTACTACACAAAACCGCATCCGAGTGCTGTGTGTAGGGGTCTGCTCCCTGCCAGGAGCTTGAGCCTCAGCTGTGTTGGCTGCCAGACGAGTACAGACCTGCGGGCAGGGCTCTGGGAAGAGCCGTGGGCAATTCACTGCCTGTGAGTGCTCGTGGTCCCCACGGTTTGATTTCTTCACCGAAGCTGGTAGTTCAAACGTTCCGAAGTGCAGGTACCAGGCTTGTTTACAAGAATCCAAATCCACACACAGCGCGGCTGCACTGAGGAAGCCGGGTCTGGCTCCGGCGATGGTCGCGTCGAGCGTTTGCTGCGGCAGTGGTGGCAGCGCGGGGCGGCCTCCTCCGGCCCCGTCGCTCAACGCCGCCGCTCCGTTCTCTCCGAAGGCGCTTTGACCCCGCGCTGCAGCTCCTGCGCAGGAAGGTGCGCG
>NW_010159851.1:0-4333 GCF_000695765.1 Mesitornis unicolor
TAAAAAAATTTTTATTTTTTATTTTTATTGTTGGGCAGTAAATACTTTGACTGAAAGTAGATGATGCTGAGAAAGAGCCATTACATGAAAAATTAATTAATAGGAATTGACCTACAGTTAATCTTTCCAATCTCTCTCTCATTAAAGTAACATTGTATTTTCAACCAGTGCAAAGATGGCTTTTGCCACCTTTGTTCTGAGTAGTGCATACTGAAGCAAAAACTGGAAAAAGACTTATCAATTCATTGATCTATATTTTAAGAAGGTGAAGTTTGACACCTTGAAATATACCAGATATATTTCCAAATCTTCTCTGGGAAACCACGTGGGCTTGTGAACGTAACCCACAATGGTGAGGCAGAAACTCCAAAATATTAAGTTATGCCGTTCATTGAGTCGCCTCGAGCATGTTACTTAACCAATATACCATTTTCCTTTCTATAAAGATAAAAAAGATATGCCCACCTACCTTGCAGATTTATTGTGGGGATGGAAGTTTAATATTGTATAAGTACTGAGTATTACCAGTAAATAGTATAATCACAAAAATATGTAAAAAACGCTATCATGAGCCCTGTTTACAAAAATGCCAAAGCATGTTCATATTTTTACTCCTACAAAGATCTTTGTCGAGTTTTGGCTTTGTTCAGTTTTATGCCATTAGCTCTGATAAGAATATGGCCAGTCTTTTGGTAGCATGGAATGTGTGAAATATTTTTACGTTTTTTTCCTGAGTAAGCTTTATAAAGATGCATTTTACTGTGAGAGAAGCAGTCCATAGATGGAGGCATAGTGGCCAAATATTAGTTCCGTAGCCAACTAATTTCTTTAATCAATGAAGTCTCATGAAGTTTCTCTTCATCTATGTGTACTGAATGAGAAAGGAACAGTTTGGCCCATAGAGAATAATAGAGCAGGAGGAGATAGGATTTCTTCTCTACGAAGATTTTAATGTGCAAGGATGTGATAGGCCAAGAAAAAGGAAGAGGTGACTTAAAAGATAGTTCTCTGTTGTTAATCGTCTGTTAATTTGCACATGGTAATAAAATCTCAGATGTGAGCCTCAATCTTAACCTCGATGATTAGAGTCAACCATCTCAATTTCCACGTGGTTGAAGCAGGAGCACAACGTGCAACATCTGTCCCAGCTCTACCTTGTGTAGAGGCCTAGAGATACATTTTCCAAGAGTCTTCACAGTTGACCTTGACTAAGAAGTCAACGCTCACGGGTATATATGTGTGGGAGCTCATGTTGCATATGCAGAAGTCCCCTTTCTGTTATTTCTACTCTGCAAGATAACTGGTCATGTGTATGAGAAGGGGATTTTTTTGTGGGTATTCATAAATTAAGTAGAAGCAGATATTTTCACAGGTTTTTTTGCCTTGTACCCGGCCTCTTTGTGTTCAGTTTAAGTTATAAATGAGCAATACCCATATAAGTAGATAATGAAGCATTATATTTGCATACATATTAAAGTAAATAAGTAAACACATAGCACATTTAACATAGCTTCCATGAAGCCAATTATTTTTTTTTCCACAGTTGCAGTTTAAAGGCATTAAATGTTGATAGAAATTAAGCTTTAAGGGGAGGGAAGAGAACTCTTATTTACATTATAAAGACCTGTGACTTTTTTTTTAATTTTACATTTTGATCATCTTTACTTTTCATTTCTATAGAATGCTTTGTCACTTCATGAAGCTGTAATCCATGTGACTCCTGACCTTTATTATATAGGAAGGCTCCTGGCTATTAACTATTATATAAACATTAAGTACCCTGAGGCTCCCTTGCTGTTAATTATATTTCTTTATTTTTAAGCAACGAACGTTGTCAAGACAGGAAGAACTTAAAGAACGAGCAAGAGTTCTGCTTGAGCAAGCAAGAAGAGATGCAGCTTTAAAGGCAGGGAGCAAGCAACTAACCAATACGATCATGCCAGCCCGCAATAAGCAGCTGAATGATGTAAGAAATACTGGCCAGAATGGCAGTTTACATAGTTAAAATTTATTGTATGTGCATATGAATTTGTGGGGGGGCGTGTCCTTGCAGAATATTTATTATTCATGCTGAATTGCTCTGATGCACCACGTACCCTTGGTTCACTTTAAAGCCTGTTTCTCCTGCTGTTATGGCCAACAGAAAGATGCCTTAGACTTCACTAGAAGCAGAGGTCTGGGGGCACCTTCTTTGATTGGCACTGCAGTTTCTAATGGGATGAAAAACTAAAGTTACTTGTTAAATGATAGTGAAGTAATTTATGCTATTTTTGATTACTTCTCTTTTTCCAGTGAATGTAAATGCATTCTCTGAGCCTGTGATGTCAGCTACTTGCTGCTTCATAAGTGTTATTGCAGTGAATGAAGCTGTAAAGGAGTTTGATAGAACAATTCCTTTTTATCACCAAAGTTGATTATGCTGGTAAGATGGGAAAGTGGAGCTGGGGAATGAGCTCCAGTGTTGAAGAAGCTATGGTTGCACCTCCAGTGGCCTCCATGGTGACCTGGAAGGATGCATACTCTCTGGAGATGAAAGCTAATTAATTTTTATGCAAACCTTCGCAATGCAATGATTCTAACTATTGCACATTAGCAACTATACTGGCAACTGAGGATGTAAATGTAACTGAAAAGTAATGATAAAGCGAAAAGCTTGAATTTTTACTGATTCATATCTTTGACAGTGTAGTCCTGAAGGGCAGATTCTGCTTTTTACATAAATGGGATCATACAATCAAAAAATGAAGACAGTGATTTATATGTCTCATTTCCTTCTCTTAACTGTCTTGGATTCATGCTGCACTTTTTTTTCTTAACAATTCCTCTCCCCAGACTGAGATTTCTTTTTTCCTCAAAATAGAATCATATACGCAGACAAAAATTATTTGTATAATGATATCATAATGATATATAAGCATTTTTTTATTACTTTGTATTTAAGTTTTTTCCTAGATAAGTATATTTTAGTATTTTTTACCTAGTTTTTCATAAAGCAAACAGCATAAGAAGAGGGATACTATAGGCAACTACTCAGGCAGGAACAACTGTAATTAAAGTTGCCTAACATTTTTTATTACAAGCCCCTATTTTCTAAGGTTTTACAACTTTGCTGTTATTTAATTGTTTGAGCTGAAATTTTCACCATCAGCTCTCTACCTCAGGGTAATATTTTTTTTAAACTTAAAAAAAGCCCTGTTCAACTATTTCTTTGTGTTAGGGTGTATAAAACATTGTTTTATCCATGTTAAAAATGTCTTATGGGAAGAAGGTTACATCCCCTTGAAAAATATTTTCAAAACCATCAAAGTTGTGTTAATAGCACAGTCTTGTCAGAGAGGCTTGAAGTTCAAAAAATTTGGTAAGTGGGAGTAAAAATTGTCTGTATTGACACAGCACAGCAAGAGCATCTTTTACCATTGCTCCCCTAAGGATCAGGGCCCATTCTGATGCAGATCGTAGTATTGGAAAGCAAAACTTTCTCTTGTAGACTCAAACTCCTGCTAATGACATCCAAACACGAGGAAAAGGAGCTACCCCACTGGCATGCAGAGGAGAGATGCCCTGGGTAAATGGCGAGGAGGTGGACAGTAATGTGAAGTTAGACAAAAGGAAAATGGTTTCTAGGCCATGAAAACCAGCTGAAGGACAGGAGATAGCGACAAAGATTCCAGAGTGAGCATTGGGATTGCATAGTTCAGCAAGCCAGATTACACATGGGACATTATTTCATTTATTACAAAAGCTGTAAAAATGAATTAGAAGCCTCCAGGAAAGGGAAGGGCAGTCTTTCAGGGCTGCTCGGCAGAGCCAAAGTTTCTTGCTACCTTCATCAGAAGCTCTTTACAATGTTGGGGGGGTACCTTCAGCCCAACATATTCAAGGTGGCAGATTCTTTGATTTCTGAT
This sequence comes from Mesitornis unicolor, assembly GCF_000695765.1. Lineage (NCBI taxonomy): Eukaryota > Metazoa > Chordata > Aves > Mesitornithiformes > Mesitornithidae > Mesitornis > Mesitornis unicolor. The sequence continues at coordinate 3,906 of NW_010159851.1, forward strand.
TTCCAACCCAAGATTTTTGGAGACTGATTTCTGAAAGTTTGAATGCACCCAGGTGTAGCCAAGTCAAGGAGAACCATCCTGTGAACAAATGGTCCTGGCCCCTCTGAAATCCTGGGTGCTCTGAGCAAACAGGTCATGGTCATTCTTGACTTGAGTTGACTGTAACATGAGATTAACAAAAGCTCCTCAGCTCATAAGGGTGTTGTGGAGTTGAAATTTGGAAACTCTTTGATACAATAGTGAAGAGTACCACAGAAATGCTCTGGAAGAAATTAATAATTCTGTGTTCGGAGAAAAGTTTAAATAGCATATTTTAAACAAGGTGTAGGGCAGAGAGTGAATGATCAGAGTGAAGTGAGATATTGAACAGTTCATTCACTGAACATTGTCAGTCATGGCTACTGAAAAAGACAACTATCCTGTAGGGA
>NW_010159851.1:4364-5945 GCF_000695765.1 Mesitornis unicolor
ATGGGTTATGCAAATAAAGACTACACAAAATGAAAATCAACGCAAGGTTGTAGAGCTGGTGTAATTTTGACATTTTCTAACTTTTGAGTGCTTGACTTAGCAAGCTCGACATCCTCCTAATGCGCTTCAGCGGGAAATGTGCATTGTGAAAGGGGCATGTCTTTATGGAGGCAGATATACTATTTGTATTTCATATATTATATAAAGTTGATATATGATAATATATATTATATAAAGCTGTATATAACATATACATATGTTGTATACATATCCATACCTGTGTATGTTCTGAATGAGTATGTATGCATCAACAGATGAAAAACGAGATTTTTGGTTTTACCATATTTGATCTTCATAGAGATGAGACATTTGCTGTAGTTGTGCCAGGTTGCTACAGATCATTGCTTGCTTGATTGTTAGAAAATAGTACGGATTTATTTCTATTCGGTGTTTTCTGGTCATTAAGGTTAATAATAAGAACTTTGGCTCAAAGCAGCATTATAAGTGTACGGTAATTGTCAGTGTACGGTAACGTGTAGTAGTGTGTTGTCTAAATGAGAGTTATGATAATCAGAATCAACATTTCATAGTGGGAATTGGACTAGGGTCATTTTTGGGGTGGATTGAGAGGGATTAAAAAGAGAATGGTTTAAAATAGGAAGATCTTATTTTAAATAAGAAATCTTTAAAGAGATAGTCCAGGCCCAATACATTCAAAAGTGACTCATGAAGTTTGCAGTTGCACCTTTTTTTGATACATTCACAAAAAAAGCTTTAAGCAGCCCAGTACTTTGGAGTATGCTTTGAAAATCAGTCACGCCAGCTAAGCTAAGCCTGCATAGTCATTAGTTACTTTTGAAAATCTTGTCTCATAGGCCTTGCTGTTACCACTTTACATTTGTCATGAGAACCATGAATCGCTGTTTTCTTAGGAAACAAGTGAGAACAATATACAGTTTGTGGGGTTGTACTGCTGCTTGAGGTCAACAAAAGGGAGAAAATTTCGAAGTCTGTTCCATGGCCATAAACACAAGTTTATGGTATGTGCGTGCCTGATTTGTTTTGGTAAAAGTCTTTTTTGAAAAAAAAGTGTTCCTGTTTCTCCTCTAAGCATAGAGCAGATACCTTACACCTTCTTTAGCCTTTACACTGCCTCTAGTAGAACCAGTATTGTGTTATTTTTCAGTAGTCATGTACTCTGGACTTGCTTTTCCTTTTTTTTTCCTTTTTTTTTTCCTTTTTAAAAAAATCTCTGTTGTTTCTTTACTGACCACTACTGGCCTCTCGTGAAGTACTGGCTGTTTTCCCAGGACATGACCATTCTCTTGGCTGTTTACCCCTTTTTTTGAGTCTTGATTCTTGCTGCAGTGTGCTTCCATCTTCTCTTGTTTGTGCTCTGAGGTTAGGCGCGTGTCAGTATTCTCACTTACTTTACTTTGTGGGTTTTTTTCTTTTTAACTCAGAAATTGGTAAATATGTGAGGGCAGATTGAGACACTGAATTTGCTTGTATAGCTGTTTACTCAATCCCATTTTCCTCTGAATCATGTATTTCTCACTGCATCCCAAGCTGGATCCTCTT
>NW_010159851.1:6056-17073 GCF_000695765.1 Mesitornis unicolor
GCTCTTTTTACTCTTTCTTCCCTTAGACATTTTCCCTCTGTGCTTTCTGCTCCATCATCTTCCATTCCTGTTCAACCCACCCGATTTAGTACCATCATTCTGTGCTTGCTTCCTCTATTTCTATCATATTAGCCCCTTTTCTTTTCTCCCATTTCTTCCCTACTTGCAGTGTGGTAGAAATTTTTTACACTGTTAGGTCTGCTCATTTGGTGTTTCTCAGAAGCATTCAGTCTGCAAACAGTATGCATTCCAGTCCGTATGGAGGTATGTAAGCCTGTAAGCAGGTATTTGAAGTCTAAGGAGAGAGCACATTGATCAGAAACTCCTTGAAAACATGCTCATGATTTGGGAGGATCATAGGTATGTCCTTAAAATTGATGCAGCCTTTTGAAGACTGGAAGAATTAGCTTAAGAGCTCTGTGAACTGAGTTACTGATCCCCTCATGGATCCCTTTCTCTATGGTAGATTTATAAACAGCTCAGCCTTTCTGCTTGCTTTCTTGATATAGGTGTGCATGTAGTGACTCTTTTACGAGATGCTTCTGTCATTTGCAATCTGGTATAGCAGCTGTAATCACTTAGCTTTTAACCAGCAGAGCCTTTTTATTAGCTTACTCATTTTTATTTAACTCTCCTTTTCTCATGATGAGTATCACAGGGCTAGAAGGAACATATCTGCTCCCACCAGATGCTGTAAAATATCAACCCATAGTGATGCCTGTTAGCAACGGCAGCTTGGCTGGAAAGAGATGTTGGAAAGGTGAGGAGACTGAAGCTGGTCTGTGCAAGCTAAGTGGTAAAGTGGCAGGCTAGAGGGGACCACAACAGGTGGGAAATATTCAGGAGTCACAGAGCTGAAAGGTCTTTCCAGCAGGGAACCGTCACTTTCAGAACATGGAGAGCTAATCCATAATTCTTGAATTTTGACATAACTCTGCTGTCAGCAAGTATCGGTGAAGGCCAGTGGCAAAATTTTCATCTTATTCTCCTTTAATGACTGGTCCATATAAAGAATGGAAATTCACTGTAGCTGTCATTTACTCTGTAAAGTCAAATGGCTATGGTTATGGAGTCAGCATGATTACAGAGAATGGAATTAGGAGTTAAGAAATGCACAGGCAGCTTTAATTAACCTCCTTTGTATATTTGCATTATGATGTAGTCTTTAATTATGTGATCACATTCTATTTTCCCCAAAGCAATTCTGTCTCATTTAGCACAGAGGATTGAGGTGATGTAGAAGGCTGTTTGTCCAGAGGACCTCTGTCCTTTGGGCTGCAGAAATTGGAAGGCGTGCGGCAAACAAAGCGGGGATTGCAAGGAGCAAAAGTATGAGGTCATGGTTAAGGTGCCTGAAAGAATTAAATGTAATGCTGCTTTTTCCTCAGAGTTCCTGATCAGTACTGCTCAGTCTTTTGAACCAAACTTCCTCCAAGTGGTCGCTAATTGTGCATCCTTCCTTTCTGGATTGCCATTTGAGATGAAGGTTTGATTTGCAGATGTATTGAGCATCCAGATCTGTCAGGGAAATCAATTGGAGCTGTGCTTGAGACACATAAAGGGCTGCATAAAGCTTAGTATACTGAAAAAAACCCAGGTAATAGGCTTCCCAGAGTGAGCACCCAGTGTTAGATCCTTTTAGCTGGATCTCTCCGTCTCAGTTCTCATCTGAAGAACAGGGTAATAACACCACCACGGGGTGTTGTGAGAAGGGAATGTGATTGATGCTTTTGAGGCACTTAAATACCATAGTGATGAGCCCTGTAGAAAAGCCCTTGAAGAAATTAATAATTCTGTCTACAGAGCAAGATTTGAATATTGTGGAGTAAAGAATGGTGCTACATATTGATGGGCCTACACATTGAACAGTGTAAATAAACCAAAGTATTGAACACCGCTGGGTAGAGCTCAGATCTGGGCTGAATATCAGGGGACAGAAAAAGTAAAAGATAGTGCCATGACAAAGCTCTATTTTAAAGGATACAGAGCAGAATGGAAATTAAGATTGCGCTCTGTAGCTTTATTTCTGGCATCTCCTAAGCTGTGTGTCAGATTCTTTTAACTTGTTTCTGCAAGGTAGATAGCTTTAGCAGAGAATGCCCTATAGCATGGAATTCATGAAAAACAGTGCTCATCTGGCAAAGAATGTGTTTTTCTTCCTAACATGGGCCACAGTTTGTTTCCGAAGTTATTTGGGTTTTGCTTGAGCTAATGATTCCTCCTTGGTGAATTTAGGTGCAGGACTAAGCCCCTTATGTGAATTCAGCCAAAAACTTTCCATGTTTAAGATCTGGCGTAGGTTCTGGGATGCAGGGGTTCAATAGAAGACACCCAGAGGGAATCGTTCTGTCTTTTGCCGCTTGTGAAACAGGAAAATAGTAATTCTTTCTTCACAGCAGCATTCTGTCATGACTACACTAAAAATTGTCAGTGACTCTATTTATACAATAAGTATTTAAAACCAAATTAACATACCAAAGGGGTGTTTTCAGAGAGCAATCCTGCTGCTACTGCTGTGCTTAAATGCAACTGTTGCAAGCCTGCTTTCTGTATAGAGAAGGGTTGGGGTTTACTTATCTCTGCTGCCATTATTTCATATTTATTCAAGTTAAATGGCAGTTATAGCTGCCTAAATATATATTTTTAAAATAGGTTTGAAAGAGCAATGGGGACTATACTCAGCTTTTGTAGTAGAATTCGCAGATACGAAGTACCTCACCGAAAAGCTGTTGCCTCCAGACATGCAAACAGTGTATAAAAAAGGAATGGGCTATACCATAGTTTGTTTCTTTCTGCTCAGAATATTGCTTTTTATTACTCCCTTGCTCAAAGGACTTGTTGCAGCTGTATCGAATTCATATTTAATAAGCTCTTTCTACTTCAAGTGTCAATCTGTTTTGCTTTTTACTTTTCATTTTCATAAATATTTGAGTGCAAAATGGTAACTTTTTTGGCATCCACAGTGGACTAGTGGAAATAGAAGTATTTTTAGAAAAGCTTCAGAAAGTGGCAGAATCTGAAAGGAGATGAGTTTGTATACTCTTGCTTTAATTTTGATTGCATACATTTGGACAGATATAGGATAAAAATAAAGCATTATTTTAAATGCTCAGAAAAAAGCTTTAATAAATGGTGCCAATTATTGATCATGTCCTGCAATAATCTGCTGCCTCTTTGGGCTAATAAACACCTAACTGTCCTACTTTAATATGTGACCAAAAGGTAAACTCTAGTCAACATGACCAGAAGTGCAAGTTCACAGTAAACAACAAAAATAGAGTATTTTAATTTGATTGAAAGATGCCTTAAAGTCAAGTTATCATTGCAAGTATTCTTTTCTCCAGATATTTTAACAGACTCTTGAAAATGAGTACTGGATAGCTTTATTCAGTAGTTTTTATTTCTACATGAAACCAGGAATCTCTACTTCTGTTGCATTAAGAAAGGCATTTAGCTCATTAGTGGATTTTTGTTGTTGTTGTCTCCGCAGTTGGAAAATAAATGTCTGTGATTGAGGTGGTAATGTTAATTCATTTAAGAAAACACACTCAAGTTATTCCCATCTTGTTTTACTTAAAAAAAAAAACAGAGAAAAGCTGGTCTTTATTAATTAAATATCTAACATTAATTTATTGAGGTGTAGGACTTTGCAGATGGCAACCTTGGTCTTTTAATATTAATTGGAAAATATTGATTGAAAAAAGACTAGTCTGTCATGCTGATAATTGTGACCACATTTAGATACGATCACTAGATCTTCCTGAGATTACAAAGAAGCAGTTACCATCTAATTGGTAAAAAGATTGAACATTATTTTGGTAATCCCTGAGCTTTGGTAACTTATTCTCTGTTGTTCATTTGTATGTCTTGTCTGTATGCCACTATAAAGTGGTTAAATATGGTTTAAGGTGATAAGACTATGCTGTATAGTATTTACATTTCATGAGCATTCCAAGTTTTATAGCTGTTTTAACAATATACTTTTCTTTAAATGAAGGTTAGACCTGCTGACTGAACACTTCAAAACCACAACTGAACCGATATTTACTTCTTTATAGCAACATGCCAAGGTTGAGATAGCCTGATCTCATTTCCTTGATGACAAGAACAAACAAGTTGTTTTATTTAACATTACTTAATACATGAAAAATAAAAATAATCTGTAACTTTCCAAGAAGGTTCTACATCTTTTCATATTTGATCAGTTTAAGCACTTTCTTACTATGAAGTTGTGATATTTTGCTGTACCAAAATACTGCTATAGACAACTCCCTGATGTAGCTGGGAAAATAAATCAATTAGTGCAAGGAAACTCATTTCTAAAAAGAATTAGTATGCACTGTCAGTTTTATACCAGGAGGGATTTAATGAATAAAGTGTAACCTTTGATAATGCAAGACAAATGTTACGCAGTTTGAGCTTTAGATATAAATGCTTGAGATTCTCAGCTGAATTTTATTGCTGTCGTTTCTATAAGCTGTACCTGTTTACACCACTTAAGCATCTGGCCTAAATATGTAAATACATGATTATTTATTATGTGGATGTGAATTTAAGGTCCTGCATATTCTGCAGCCATAACATTAACTTGCACTCTCACAGAAAATAGGCTGTCAATTTAGTAACTGAATTTTAAGATTGTCTGAACATTAGTTCAAAAACTTAAGCATCTTCTATCCATTTATAAATATTAGGAAAAAAAAAAAGTCTCAGTGTTTCAGAGCTCCCCCTTTGTGTATGAAGCGAGACCTGGGTTTCTTAGCATCTGGAATGCTCTTTTTCTATCGCTGCTAGTAACTGTGGACATTTTCTGTGTGGATGTTCAGTACACGCTGTTGTGAATCCCAGGATGATATCGCCATTACTTAGAGCTGTATCTTGCATTGCCTATTCTGTTATTGCTCAGCATGCACAAGGGTAGAGTTAAAATCTTTATTCATTTCATTTAAAAATGTTTCTTTTGTTCTCCTTATCATGTTCTGGCTTTCCCAAGGATATATGCCTTGAACGAAAAGTCACATGTGCATTACTAATTGTGTGCCATTGTATTTACAGTTCCTAGTGGTGGCACTGTGAAGCTACTAATTCTTTTGCTTCACTTGATGTAAAATAATCTGAGTGTCTTTGATAGCAGTGAAACAGTATTAATTGGTTTGTACATTTCTTGGTCACTCTTCTTAGGTGGTCTTCATAATCTATTAGAACTTTCAGCCAGATTTTTGTAATGTCATGCCTCCAGCAGTGATTAAATTGGTAATTAATGAACAGTCCTTGGCAACATAAACCACATCCCGTTAATTTTCCCTTTTGAGTTTTTAGAAGTTGTCGTCTCTGTCAGAAAGCGTTGCGCCACCTTGCTACGGCCCCTTGGCATGAAACCACAACGGCTTGATTTTTTGCAGCCATTAGTAGATCAGAGCAGTAATTTCACAGTATTTTGGTCAGGGTAATTATAGTACCAAGTACCGAGTAGAGTTGGGAATTAACACAAGAAGTCCAGAAATACCAGGTGAGCTTCCTTGTGTTCACTGGGACGTTATGATTAGTTTAATTGGGCTTTGTTTGATTTCAGCCGCAGAGACTCTTTGTGCCACGGCACTGCAGCCACTTTCCACTTTAGTGTTTCTGACCTGCATTGACAGGAACTGGTGCAAAAATGAACTCTTTGAAGTGGGACTCTTTGGAAAGGACAACTGAAAAAGAGGGGAAAAGTGATGTGTAAATAGTTTACTGTAGCAAAGCTCGAAACCAGACCCAATACTCTGCATTTTGCGGGTGATGTGATTTAAGTTCTTTTATATTTTCAGCCGGGACGGATAATCTCTCTGCTGTGTTTGTGCAAATGTTTAGTAAATTACTGCATTTTAAAATGCAGTCTTTTTTTTAAATACTGGCTTTTACATAGCACCTGCTGTTCTACCTTCCTTTGAAGATAGTCATTTATCCCACCAGAAATACTGCGTATCATCTCTTTAGTCCTGCAAACAAGTCTGGGAGAATGCATTAATGAGACTGCAGCTGCACTTAGCAGTTCACGTCACAAAATAGTAGGTAAAGGCATTCATACTTGAGTGACTGGCTATAGGTGTAGCGGCCTTCAGCAGTACATTGTGCACATTAAAGTTTAAATAGTCACTTGCCTGTTGGCTTCTGAATGAAAGGACTGTCACTGGTCACTTCTCCTGAAGCCTTAATGAAACCAAATAGTTTGCTAGGAGTTTGGGCCTAACCATTGGGGTGTTTCATGCAGTCTTGTCAGTTGATGTTCATGAATTGACTTGAACGGAGATCAAAGTGTTTCTCAAAATGGAGAAGCGGAGAGAGAGACAGCTCCTTCAATTGCACCACAAGAGCTAATCAAGCCATCAGTTCTTTATGCACTCTGCGTGCCTTTAGAATTTAATACCCAATGGTTTGTCAGGACAAATTGAAATTCAGGGGTTGGGGGGGGGGCTCCCCTCCTTAGCCCGCTGCAAATAAAATATGCGTTTCTCTCTTCTGGAGGCTCGGTTTGATAAATTTTATCATTTAATGTAGAACTGCAATGTTGATTAAATATTTGGGGTTGGGGGGAAAAAAGTTAAGGTAAAGGACTCAATGGGGATTATACGCCTTAGTGCTGATTAAGGATCCAGGTTTAAAGTGAAAGAGAAACTAAACTCAGCGTGATTTTTTGTTTCTTTGGTTGCTAATGAACTTTTTTGCTTAAACATTTTAAATTGGATTCAGAAGGTAGTTTTTTGAGTGTCAGTTAAAACAAAGTCATGTGAAAATGCCTCTCTCTCCCTTCCTCCCTCTTTTTCTCCCTCCCTCTCTCTCTCTTTTTAATTGATATGATTTAGGCAGAGGAAAATGGTAAGGGGGATTTTTCTATTGCAGAAGCAATTTTTAAGGGATTTAGTCTTATTTAGCCTGAAGGTCTTCACACTAATGAGAGCACTTAAGTTACGTCCAGGCGTTGATTAGACAGCTCATCTATCAACTGGAGCATGAGAATTTGTATTTTTGGTACCTTTTTTGCATTATAAATGTATATGCTCTTTTTTATTACTTTAGACTTTATTTTCCACAAATTTTTAATTACCTTCTTTCATATCCAAGGTGGCTGTAATGCAGCTGACAGAGCACAAATGGTAACAGAGAAATACTCCACATTTGATGAGAAATAATATCGAAAATGTATCTGTAGAAATTGGCGTGCTGAATGCAAATTGCTACCCAGATACATTCCTTAAACCGCCACGAGCCCCGTTGAAGTCTAAATACATTTATTCAGAGAACATGGAATTACATATATTAAAAAATGCCCTACCAGCACCACCACCCCTTTACCCCCTGCAAAAATTGTGAACACCCGCTCTACCTGTAGGTTTTTTTGGACATGTTTAAAACACAATAGTGTCTTAATTATTTTCTGAACCATTCTGTAAAGTATAGCTTTTGTAACTTTTTGACATTTCAGGTTTAAAAAAAAAAATTAAAATGCTGCCACTAGCTTGCACTATGAGCAGCCTGTAATAACAGTTAAAAAAGCTTTCTGAACTATTTGACAAGATTTCTTAGTGCTGAGGCCATATGCTGTAGCCTTTAAGCTATTTCTTCCTATCAGTTTCATTATCACCTGCCTCTGAGTCTCCAATATCATCAGTAAGCACATGCAGAATCATAATTATGCCATGTACAAGTTCTTTGATAACATGTACAGTTTTCTTCTTAATTCTTTATCAAATGCATTGATCGTGGCATGTGTGCATTGATCCAGGTCCACCATCTGGCTGTGTGTGATAAGCACAGTGGCATCTTTGCATTTCCACTGTCATTCATTGCGCTACAATTTGGCTGCAGGGGAGTAGTGGCTGGGATTAGCCCTGTTCTGCTACTTACTTGCATTTTAAGTTGACACCTCTACAGCGGCTCAGACCACATTACAAACTGAAACACATACGCACGACTTAGTGATGTGACACTCCTCAATAAGCTTACTCCACTAGCTACTCAACAATCTGTAATTGGATTTGTAGGAATAACAGCAAAAGATTTCCTAAGAATTGCTGGGGACAGAAGGTGAAGTTTTCTCATTATTGGCAAAAGGCTAGGTATAGATCCTAGGCGATTGGTATTTTCCATTAAAAACAAGCTGCCAGCAGTTTGCAGGACATTTAAAAAAATACCCCAGCAAAATAGGATCCAGGGAGGCGTACGGTTTGCACATGTTCTGTCCATTTTCATCACATGCAAGCGGACCAGGATCCCATCACCCTCCCCCAAAAATTAGGGGGGTGGGGGGTGGGGAGAAACCAACTTTCGGAGGTGCCCTGCAGCCCGCTCCACTTTGTTCGGCTGGGAGTGAACCGGGAGCATTCCTCAGGAGGGCACGTCCTCCTCCCTCAGTGCGGGGTTGACCGCCTGAGAAGGAAGCTTCCCAGGGTGGCAGTCTGAAAGATGCTGCTCTCCAGCTTACGCATCCCATACGTTTGCCAAAAGTCTTTGTTTCATAACGCCACTTTTTTTTTTTTTTAAATTATAAAGTCAAGTTTACACAAGAGAAAATCCTTTAAGTGGAGCTCGACAAATGTTGACTCCTACAATGAGTAAGCAGCTTCTTTAACTTCTGTCTGTAACTCGGCTGTGGGAAGGCACAGAAAATACCCTCTTTAGACTGTTGATCTCAGATGGGACATTGTGCCCTTTCTGGATGATGGCACTATTTCAGAATATTTCTCAGCCTGCACGCTTGAGACCCTGTTTGTGGGCAATGCCAATAGCATTGACGATCATGGTGACAGGAGTAACAAGCTTCTGCATCCCGACGCCTTAGGTGATTGTTTTCCTTAATTATACTTCCCAGATGAGAGAGAGCACAACTTGCCTCAGCAGGGAAAATTCCAGGGAAGAAGTTAGCGGAGGGCTTTGTTGCCGCTTTTGGGTTAGATCGACTTTCTCGATGATCTTTCTTGGGAGCCCTGTCAGTGGCGAGGCTGCCCTCGCTTTGTTTGCTGGGAGAGCACCTCACTCTTAGTATCAGTGCAAGCGAGCGAGGAGAAAAACAGAAAGTGTATTTGGAATTAGATATTTCAGCCTGTCCTCAAAACTTACAGTAGAAGCAAGTGCAGGGTGAAATAGAAATGCTTGCCTTGATCGTTGTGTAGATGTGCAGCTCCTAAAGGGTTAAACGGGTTAAATCTTATTTATCTGAATAGAACGGCAGGGCTGTTTTGCAGAATGCTCTAGCACAAATACCTATGGTTCACTTTGACGTTACAATTTTTTTGTTGGTTTCTTTACTTTAAATACTTGAACTGTTAGACCTTTTACTTTTTTCTCTGAGAAAGATGTATTTGTACCAGATTAGAAAAGCTAAACTGTTTCTTTACATTGAATAATCAGCCTGTCATGACAAATCTATCTCCTTCTGCATGAGTAGGTGCCAGTTTGACTAGCTTCTTTTAGGCTCACACTGGGTTTTAAGCTGGATCCATGTGCATGACTGGCAGTGCATTTGTTGGGCCAGATCTAAGGAGCCAGAGAGCGTTCAGCTCCTTTTTGCCTACAAAAGAGCAGCCAGACAACCAGCAAGAGGCCTTGGATGTAGCACAAGGTGATACTTGCTTAGGCAGCCGTTCTTTTTTTCAAGTATATATATATTATTCAGTAAACTAAGAGTTTCTCAATTTCACAGTGACACTAGGAATTAAATTATCAGTAGCTTGTTTTTCTACAGCCAACCTTCTTCACACCAGAAATACTGCACTAAATGAATTGCAGGTTTTCCAGAACAACATAGATTATATTAAAAAAAAAAAAATTAAAAATTGCTGGCTAGCCTTTCTTTAAAAATACATACTAGGTTTAAAGAGATGTTTTCTATTTTACAGCCACACAACCCCATCTTATTGTGAATTTGGGAAGCTTTTTTTCCTTAAAGGGGACAGCTTTGTGAAGACATTGTGATCCTTCCAGTTTTAGACTTTGGGCTGCTTATGTTTCTCTTGTGTCTTGTCTCATTAGTCCATCAGTGTCATAGATCATAAGGCAATAGCTGCTTCTTTATGACAAGTGATTTGATACTTTTTGGGTAACACAGTCATGGAAAAAATATTTTCAAGCGACATATAGTTTACTGGTACTAAGGTAGTTGATGCAGAGACGAGGCAGAAAATATCTAAATGTTTATGTCTTTCTTTTCTTTGCTGAACACTTCCTACAATCTGACTAGACACAGAAATCCAAAGCCAACGCATTTTTGTTTATGTCGGGTGTTCCCTGCTTAGCAATTCACATTTTGCTCACTACCTGTGTTATTTTGCAGTGTTCTGAAACAGTAGTAGAGACCAAACATAAATGTGGTCCCTAGGGTGATCAAAGATTTAATCTGACCAGATGGGACAAACTTGAGAAAGATTTTGACTTTCCACTCTGTTTTGCAACAAGAAAGGCTGATTTTTTTCCCCCATCCTTTGTTAGAAAAGGCAGAGATCAGGCCATCCCCAGAGAAATGAGCAGGTGTGGCCATTTACAAGCATGTCTGGTTATATTATAAACCAACATAAGAAAAGTTTGAAATGGTTTGAAAAGATCTGCTAAACAGTTTTAATGTTTCATCCCAAATCCTATTTACTCCAACAAGAGCCGATCAAGGTCGCAGTAACACCCAGCCTGCCGAAACCTTTAAAGCTCATGTAATTTTATTTTTTTTTTAATTTTTTTTAATTCTGTCTTCTCCACTAACTGAATAGGTACATTTTAGTAATCCTTGCCTCTGGACAAGCACAGAAGTCTTTTTCTTTCTGAATGGCTAATAACAGAGCCATTCTTCCTGTCTAATGATGAAAGAGGTGGCAGTCAAGTTCTTTCTCTTAGATGTACTGTGCACTTGGAGCAGACCACAGACAATTTTGAAACCTACAGCTACAGGAATTGCTCCCCCCTCATAGGTACAATTCTGGTTTAATTCTGTTGCTGTGGATTATCACTAATTTACCACTTCCCACCCCCCCACCCCAAAATTGCCCCCCCC
>NW_010159851.1:17104-34604 GCF_000695765.1 Mesitornis unicolor
ACGGTACAGAATTTTCTTTTTAAACATCAAATAAATGCAGCTCAAGGGATTTTTTTTTTCAGTAGGGAGAGGATAATACTTTTTCAGACTTCTGGTGTAAACTCAGTTTGGATCCTCCCAAAATTCTGCCAAAGGACAACTAAAAATGCCTGGCGGAGGTTGGTTTGGGTTTTTTTTGAAAATGCGAGAAGATTGCACAATTTTTAGTAATTTAAGGAGATGGGTTTTATGGGGTGGTTTGGGTTTTTTTTATGCTACAAAGCTCCACCAGTCCCAGTATTTTACTGAGTTGGTCAGCTCTCAGCTTCTGCTGCCACCGCGCAACATCGCTGGCTGGGTAATGGTCTTGGAAACTGCATCGCCAGTGTTTCACATTTGAATTCACCTTCCCAAATCCACGGCATCATTTTTGGCCAAAGTAATGTCAGTCATTGCTGTCTGCGGCGAGTACAAAAAGGACCCCCTAATGGCAGCCATTTTTATTTGTTTCTTAAGATCCAAAGGCTGCTGAAAGAACAATTGGATAAAGTTGAGGATTGGAGGAGCTTGATTTTCTTGTTCCAGTGAAATGAAACTCCCGTCCTTTTTTCTTCCCCATCCCCTTGAAAGCTGGAGTCTGCTAGGGGGTTGTAGCTGTGTCAAAGCCGTTGGGATGCCACTGCTGATCACTTTAATTACTAGGACTAAGGAGGATAAAATTAAAAGTAGCACCATTGAAGCAGTGGAAGAAAGCTTGCCGAGATGTCGGTGAACTGTGAAATATAAAAATTGCATACCAATACATTTTTATAGGAGGGAAACAAGGAATTACATTACTTATTCTTGAAGAGTTTGTCCTTAAATGGTGAAGTTTTCCTCCCTGTGCATCCGTGTGGCAGATCTTTAGACCATTACAAAGTAATCGGGGGAAAATAACAGAGCAAACTTTAATGTCTCTTTGGCGTGTCAGGTTCATGTCAGAGGGGGAAACATTTTACTGAGTTTTCTCTTCAACTGCAGAGGGAAAAAATTGCTGTATGTGTGTTTGCATGGTCCTTTCTTGGTGCAGAGCTTCTCTTCGTGTCTCTCTTTTCTTTTTTTCTTTTTTTTTTTTTTTTTTTAGTATCTCTGTTCATACCTCCATTCCTCTCCCAAGTGCTTTCTCAAATCTAGGGTATTGATTTGATGTTAAATAATTGTTTTGTACCTCAAAACATAATCTATGTACTTTTTCAGCTCTCCATTTCATTGTTCCTTCCACCAGTGTTTCCTCTGCCAAACTCAGTAACTGAGGGTTCAAATACTGAATTGAATTTAAGCAAGAACTAGGCTGTTTTTTCTCTTATCCGCTGGTGATGATTGGCTTAATCAGCACAAACACAAGCCACAGTAATCTGTGTTTGCTTGGAGATCCCCAGGATGTTAATGACTATGCTAATAATTCAGGATACAAGTTCGTTTTCGGGAGGAGAAAAGGAGAGGGGAGAATCAGCCTGCTTAGTTTAGGGCACATTTGTCACAAGCACGTAACGCCAGTGGGCTATAGTAGATTAAATTGTTTGAGGTTAAATCACATGAAAGTCTTAATATGAATTTTGCACATTCCTTCTTAAAAGTTATTTCAGTAAAACCCACAAGTTCCTATATCTCAGGAATTAAAAATGGTAGAGATTTGAGAAGTTTTATTTCATGTAAAATTCAATGTAATTTATGTTACTGAATACCAAAGGTCAAAGTAAAATAATATCAGTTGGCTGGCTAGAAATTAAATTAAATTGATCTATCGTAGTGCATAGGAGCAGGGGGAAGGCTTTCCAGTTGTCTTTCTAATGTGTACTTTACCAAATAAGTTTTTGATAGAACTGTTGCACTGTGCCTTCTGGGAAGTTAAAGGGTGAGAAAGCAAACAAAGCCAATGTGCCATCCTGCTGCCTTGCAGGGCCCAGACAGAATTGGCTTTCCAGGGGAAGGACATTAGTAGAAAAGTAAATCAAGGCAATCTGATAGGGAATTAGGGTTCTGTCACTCAGAGACCAGATATTGTGCTGTGTCCATATACTTTGTTTACTGTAGGGTTTTATGAGTTGTAACCTGCCCATGCAAGCTGTTAATGAGGCTAAATCTTGCTGCTTGAGGATTGAATTACAGCACACCTCTGGGCTAATGGTTATAAACAGAAAGTCCCATTAGGGCTGCATTCTGATTCAGTCATTTGCATTTTTTCTATTGTGACGAGAACAATGCTGAGTAAATAGCTACAAACAAACAATTTACATGGAAATGGGTGAAATGTACCTAATTAGTATTCTGCGCTTGTTTTATTAATGATTGCTTAAACTAAATAGCACTTAGCAGCAGCTCCCAGCAGCATCTGCAGGTGTGGGATGCTCAGCTTCTGGGTTGGTGGGAAGGCTGCCAGGACAGCTCTCCAAAAGTAGGCACTTTGTTATATTCCACTTCGTTCAGGTCAGCTGCCTATACCTGGATTTTATATTGGCCATTATGTCAATGAACTTATCTGCAGATTTGACTTAAAGCCAAACACTGACTTTGTTGCACTTACGAGTGTTTCTAATATTGAGGGGAGGGGGTAAACAGTCCTAACTTTGAAAAACTCGTACTTTTGAGGTGAAAACTGAAATGCTTTCCTTATGGTTCAATGTATTCCTGTAGAAATGTTTAAGCACAGCTTTTAATACTGTATTATTTAGTATGATAGTTTAGTAGTATTTTCCAAAATTTCATGCTCTGGAACTTTGCTCATTTCTATAACTGAAATATTATTATGCTTCTAAGATAGTTGTGGGTGTTAGTGACAAACGTTTTCTGGGATGGTTCCCATATGATCCTTTTAGCTCCTGACCAAAGCCCCGCTAGTAGGGTGTTTTAAAGCAATGCAAAGTCTTTTCTTCTCTGGTATCTATTGTTCTTTTGTTAACTGTCATTAATTAATTTATTTAATAAGTATTTTGTGCCTCAAATTCGATGTTACTTTACACTTTGAAGTCAGCTTGGTGATTGGAGTAACTGAGAGCAACATATGGCTTCTCATTTCAGTTCTGTGAGAGGATATTACTCAAACAAGTAATTCAATTTGGTAAAACCATTTTATAGCCATGGTAAAACTTTTTGTAGTTATTACTTTGAAATAAAAGTTCCCGAGAATTTTCATCAAGGTATCTTTCTAGAACATAATTTACAAATGCTTTTAATTGCAAATAATATGGTTTCTTATGCATTAGTAATTTGGGGAATGCTTTAAAAAAAATCTGATTCATAGATGTCTTTAAAAACTGTGGTGTGACTCCCAACTGATATCGAGCATCCTATTTATAATGTGGGCCAAGCACCATGCTGTAAACCAGTTACTATCATGATGATCAGATTGAGAATGAAATTGCATTTCTGTCAATTACTGAGTTGGCAACTGTTCAATATATCTTAGCAGCAAGATGAAGAGCGGCGTCGGCAGCTGAGAGAGAGAGCTCGTCAGCTAATAGCAGAAGCTCGATCTGGAGTGAAGATGTCAGAACTTCCTAGCTACAGTGAAATGGCTGCAGAAAAGTTGAAAGAAAGGTCAAAGGCATCTGGAGGTGAGCTGAGGAACCTTGTATCTTATTCCTATGGCAACCTAGAAACCAGAGAAGACCTTTTTGGGTATCACTTTTATTCACACTTCAAAATGTTCTTGTGGGTAATTGTTGTTCATCAGGTGCACATATCAAAAGACCTGGCTGTAGATACGTTTCCTGAATCAGAGTTATGTCACTTAATTTCCAGCAGTTAAAGGAAAAGCTTACCTGTGATTGAAAGAAAAAAATGTTATGTGAACAAGTAGCTCGTATTGGCCCATTACTTACAGATTTGTTGTTACCCACAATTACTTAGAATTTTATGAATGTTGGTTAAAATCTCTTCAATATGTATTTTTATATACAAGCATGGTCATAATTTGGTACAACATATCATTAGAAGTACTTAAGAAACTTTACTTTGTATTGAATGTGTACAAAAGGCTGCTTGGAAAGGGAATTTTAAAGGTGGCCCATGGGAGGTGGAGGCAACTACCTTTTGATTTTAAATGACAGTCTTCTGACATACCACTTGCCTTTACAGGTTTTGAGGTGTAATACTGCTATGATGTTTGACTTTGAAATGTCATTAAAATTCATATACCTGCCAGTGCCACAAGCTAGAGTAATGTAGTGTCACTCAAACTCAAATGGGTGCAGAGCACATGTTTCAGTAAAGGCTTCTTGCTCTTTTAGTATCTTCTACATATTTTAAGGGGAAATTGTGTTTCTCATACTGACACATAATTTCATAAGCTAAAGTGTCAGGAAAATCCAGCTTTACATTCACAATGTACGTAGATTCAACAACAATATTTTTTGCTTCTCTACTACATGTATTTTATATACATATATATTTAAATATAGTCTTATTGGATCCTAAACCCTACACCTCAGTTTCATTTAACACCAAAGAGAAAAACAGTTAGTTGTACGTCTCCCTTTGGGTCTGGTCTTCAGTTTTCCTCTCTGCCTAGTAAACCATGCTTGCCAACATAATTCTCTTTCATGGTAAGTAGGGAAATTACATCCTTGATGGGGAGGGAGTAAGACAGGCTGGGTAAAATGGCACAGTACTTGTATATTAGGTAGACTATGGTGTTCTTCATCCCTCTTCACAGTTTATGACTCCCCATCCTATGTTATTTAATTACTTCCTCCTTGCTATTTTTTCCATGCCTGTACATAGCTGTTCCTGCCTTCTCTTCCCTCCAAGTAAGGTGCACTTTCTGGGTATATCCTGAGCACACAGCTGGGTAGTAGTTACCCTGTTTTGTCGCAGTGACTCACCTGTAGTGTTGCTAAATATTGCAGTATGCTGCTTTCTGAGATGTGACCTTCTCTGTTCATACTTCCCTCTGAATTTTGCCTTTTGTTCTTCCTTCCCTTTGTTCAGTCTATAAACAGTCTCAGAGTAACTGTGCACTGTGCCATATATATATTAAAAAATGTATTTCTGTATAAAGATAGCAAATACACTCAGAGGGTTTCAGTGTTATGAAAGAATGAGACAGTATCAGTACTGACAGCAACTTATTTATGAAGTTATCACCACTCTACCCACTGGATTTTATGTAGTATAACAATGTCATCGCTTTCTACTTTTGCATGTGCTTTGAGTCGTCTCCTTGGTTCATATTTCCTACCTTGATTTTTACTTTTTTATGCGGTAGTCCAGCCAAGCTATTTGAACTTCTCTTGGACTTCCAGTTTTCATTCCCTGTTTCCTGTTATTCCTCTTTGCTCTTTCCATGACAAATGCATTTTATAGCACTTCCTTCTACTTATTCATTCTCAAAAAGCTTTCCTTATGGCACATCTTCCACAGACTTCTACCACACCACTGGTAACACCAGGTGCCACACTAGGTCTCCACTCAAGAAATTAATTCTTTTAAAAGGGAGTGAAATGGCACCAACACTTTATAAACCAAATAAATTTATCATTATTTCTGGGTTAAGCCTTTTTCATTTTCTGATTTCCACCAAAAATAGGATTTAATAGACAGTCTCCTTATTACAACTGGATTCTGAATATTGCTTCTAACTGCATTCACATGTAGTAGGTTTTTTCTGTGTATAGTCCTGTATTCCCTATACAATACCCAAGACAAGCTTCTAGTAATATCTTGTGTCTTCCAAGCTCTCTTGTCCATTATGCTTCATTAATCTCTTCTTCTGCATTGATTGCTACATTTTAATTTACATAAAGGGAATGTACCACATCATTTTCCTCTCTCTCAATTCAGTTATTTCAGAAAAAAGATTTCAGCTTTGAGATTTTGGAGTTTTTAAAGACTAACTTCTTGCTCACTATTATAAGTGAAAATGCGATCTCTTTCAGTGTTTCTGTATGCTTACTAAGAGTTTCATGCTTTGACACTGGTGCTACATTCTCTGTTAAAGGACTTTATTTAATCATGGTCTGAAAAACTCAAATGCCTGTGGCAAGTTGAAACTTTCCTGGATAAGCAGCATCCTCTGCTACAAAACCCAGTCTTTTTCATAGGTTATTTGGCATATGAGACAGAAAATACATCTTCCTGCCAACTGCCAGAGGGTTTGGGATGGCAGGTTCGAATTTATTAGATGTCCTACTAGCTTCAGGCTGATAAGCGGATACCTTGAGATGGGTCCAGAGACAGTATTGAGATAGGAATCCAAATATCTTCCCTTTTCCCAGCAGCGACGGGACAAAGGAATTGAATTCTTATCTAGGTATTGTCCCCGTGCAGTGGGACACCCGTCTACTCTTCTGGAATTTGGGTAGTGTGTTTTCTTCACTCTCTGGCACGTCTCCATCCGTTATTTGGGATGACATCTTTGTGAGGATGTGGCTCGGATCTGGAGGTGTTGAGTAAGACAGCATTGAAGGGGGACAATAGAGAGGACAGGGGGCAAGACAAGCATGGTGTGAAGATGCTTTGGTGAAAAAAGTGCCAAAAATTGGCAAAACTGGAAGGGAAGAAGAGAATGAACAGAAGAACAGCTCAGAAAAGAGGTGTTAGAGGAGCAGGGAAGGAAAAACACAGGAGAAGTGGCATCCGATTGTATTGCAAGACAAAAAAAGTTTTCAGAAATTTTTGAATTAATAACAAAAGCTGGAAAGGTGTACTGCAGTTAAAAAGCTTGCCAAGAGAGCAAACTGGCATTGCGTTGCACTTGTATGCTTAAAGTTTTCAGGGTACAATACAGGTTTTACTTCTGAGGCAATGATTTGGAGGGAATGTGCAATGGTAGCTCAGTTACTCATCGTGCTTAGTCTCCAACTCATAAAACAGTCTTAAGTCCTTGATTTTATATTTTTAACAGGCAGTATTTATATCTGTTGGCAGTTACTGCTGTGCTTTCTTGTCCTGACATCTGATTTCGTGTATGCGGAACCAGTATTTCGACTCTGCATTTCTTCCATTCCCCACCTTTGCTTCCTTTATTAGTGTTCAGATGCTCCTGTAACATCCTGTAGCCTTAAAGTGAACTCTTTACCTGAAAGTAAATAGGCTAAATATCTGAATGTTCACAAGACTGAAGGATTTTCCCAAGGCAATGCTGGAGGCTGAAGGCATCTTACCTAAGGAGCAAGTTCTCTTCGTGCAACTCCAGCGGCATCTTACATGTGCTTCTCCTACTAATGTGATCCAACCCCCATCAGTGCTTTTCCTTCTCTGGAAAAATTGTTCCTTTTTAATTTTGTTTAGAAATTGATGCAGCCTGCTGCAACTTTTTCACATGTGGACAAGCTTAAACCAAGTCAAGAGAGTATCAGTTTAACTGCAAATTAAGCCTGAACTTAAGCCAAACAGTACAACATGTGAGCTATACAATACCTCTGGATCTTTTTTCCACCAATATTCTGGCATTTCCATTTGGTTCCAAAAGATTCTTATTTCACTCTCTTCAGTCCAGACTGCAGTACAGGCTGTGTAGGTAACAGTCAGTGCTTTTTAGTTGTTGACTTAATTCTTTATCTTTAGTTTTGTTCATTTCTTCATGACATAGTAAAGCTCTGCTCTCTTTCTAGGATCCACATTTACATACTTTTCAAGGAAGCAGTTCTTTAGTACTCTTCTAAATATGTGCCCTGGTTCTAGACCAAGTGCTTTAAGTTTTTCACACTAGTAGTTTGTTCTTTTCATAAAAGATACCTGTTATCTCTCAGTCATGTTTTTCCTTTTATAATTTATAATTGCAAAATCTTGTACCATGCTCCCTAAACACATTTCCTTTTTTAATACACTGAAAGAACATTGGACTGGAAAAAAGAACTCCTAGAGTAGTTTAAAACAAGGAATTTCTGGATTTTGAAAGATATTTGAAAATTTCTGAAATTACTTCAAATTAATGCTTTTGATTTGCTTTATTTTAAAGTGTAAATGTCCTAATAATCATATTCAGTCGAAACCTGCCAACTTTAGATGAAATACTAGGTCAGGTCATTATCTGACACTAAGAACTGGTGTCTTCAATATTCCCATCACTTTTGTTACCTAAAATGGTGGTGTCAAAGACAGTGCCTCTGATCTCATCTTGCTATATTAAATTAAAGAAAATAAAATAATCTAATATAAGCATTCCCTTAGTATCCAGCAGTCTTAAACCCTGTCATCTTGTATAGATTGTTTTGACGCATCCAGCTTCCCACTGGATGAGTGGTAGTTATGAGCTGACCTTGTGAGCTGACTTCTTTGGTTGCTTTGGAAAGTCATTGCCTGCCTCTACGCTTGAGGTGGGTTTGATTTCCCTCTGCTGCTGTGAGGATCCCTCTTTTCTTTCTCTTCCCCCTCTTCCAGGGCTCCATGGCCCTTTGCTGCTGTTAGCCTGGTCATGCTTTCAGTGTGCCACCATGAGCACCAGGATACATTTGAGATTACCGTGGTCTGAATGCCACTGAATTTCTCTGACACCATTGTGAAGGATTTGAAGTCATGTGACAGGTCTAGCTCTTCATTAGAAAGAGTAGAGATGCTTTGAAGAAAATTCAAAACTTCAGAATTGTTGCAGTTGCTGCTTTACCATTCTCTGTTTTCTCTTCAGTCTGTTTTTTACCTATCCCTTTCTCCACTTCATGATGATCGCACTGTGCCTAACCTACTTTGTTCACCTACCTACCCACTACCTGAAATAATTAGAGTCCAGATCACAGAACCATCTGTGTAAATTTAAATGGGAACACAAAGGATGTTGCATGGAGTCCTGACTGTTTCTGCCCACCCAGTTGTACACCTGAAGCACCATCTGTCAAGTCTCAGGCCTGGTCATAGATTCTGGTTTGGCAGAGGAGAAATGTTCTTTTTCATCCATCCGGCTCAAAGTGGGCCAATTTGGAAGAAAGCTGACTCTTCCAGGGACCATTAAGAATTGGTGGAGAGAAACCATGGGAAGTCATGGTGGTCAGCTGAAACGAAGGGATCTTGCTTCACAGACTGCTGCTCCATCATACACACAGCAGATGTTGAATAAGAGACTGAAATGGAAACTTCTTTGTTCCTGTCTCGCAGCAAGAGTCTTACTCTGAATCGGCAGAGCTCTGCAAAAGTTGTTGATTAATTACAGAGGAGTTGAGGGAGCAGCTGGTTGGAAATGAGTAGCAGACATATAAAATAGTCAACAGGCTCCTGAAATAGGAATTATAGGGACTGTGCAGTGCTGTACTCGGCACTGGTGAGGCCGCACCTCGAGTACTGTGTTCAGTTCTGGGCCCCTCACTATAAGAAAGATGTTGAGATTCTAGAGCGTGTTCAGAGAAGAGCCACAAGGATGGTGAGGGGTCTGGAGAACAAGCCTTATGAGGAGCCGCTGAGGGAACTAGGGTTGTTTAGCCTGGAGAAGAGAAGGCTGAGGGGAGACCTCATCACCACCTACAACTACCTAAAAGGAGGTTGTAGAGAGGTGGGTGCTGGTCTTTTCTCCCAGGTGATGGAGGATAGAACAAGGGGAAATGGCACCAAGCTGTGCCAAGGAAGGTTCAGGTTAGAGATAAGGAGGGAGTTCTTTACTGAGAGGGTTGTCAGAGGCTGGAACAGGCTGCCCAGAGAGGTGGGGGAGTCACCATCCCTGGATGTATTTAAAGAGCGGGTAGACGAGGTACTTAGAGATATGGTTTAGGAGGTAGACAGGAGCGGTTGGACGTGATGATCTCAGAGGTCTTTTCCAACCAAGCGATTCTGTGTGATTCTGTGATTCTGTGAAAAAGGTAAAGAAAAGAAACAACTGATGACCTTTTTGTGTACAGTGTGGATCTGAAGTGCAAACTTTGGGTCTGGGGATGAGATTTAGTGTATTCCAAAGACAGACGCTGAGGGAGCAGCACCAAACTTTCCCAAACTTCTAGTACTCACGTTTATGGTATCTTGGTGCTATATTTAGGATCTTTTTTGTTTATATGGAGTTTGAATGTACCAATGTCCTGTAATTTTAATTCATATTTTTTCCTATTATGCAGTGTTTTAAAGTTCCTTTAGTTACTTTATGTGTCTTCTTTCTCCAGACACACTCCAACCTTCTCTTTTTAGTTATTTTTACACGCATGCATACATACATAAGAAAAAAATATTTGTATAGGTCTGAACAAGTGTAGATAGCATTTGATATGAGACTTAAAAGTGAGTAAATACAATGCAACTACATGCTTTGAAAGCAGTAATCTAGTCTTTATGGACTTTAATTTCATTATATATTTGTATTGAAAATGTGAGTCAGGACTTTTTCTGGGTTCTGCTTCACAATTCAGCACTTGCTATTTGATCTTCCTCAGGTTACTTACTCTTTCTGTGCCATAATTTGCCTACATCATCATCATAACTGTAATTATAATAATCGCCTACTTCATAAAACCTTATGGGGCTCATTTACAAGTGATATTCATAAGCTGCTCTGAGAAACTTGGTGGAAAGATCCCATAAAAATATAAAGTATAATTACAATTATTCTTTTATTTAAAATGTATGTAGCTTGCAAACAACACTGATTCAAAGTGATGCAGTAAGGCAGAAATATGTGAGTGTGCTCTTGCTACACCTGAGGTCAGTGCTAAGCATGGTATTCCATACAGGTGGTGTTTTTTCTCCTTGTATCAGAAGTGGTAGGAGACATTAACACCTAAGCAAGGTACAGTGATCACCAGTCTGTGACATTCTCTGCAAAGTAAGGAGTAGCAAGTCTGACCGAGCTGAGAACTCAGTACCAGGAGCTTCTCTCTAGAGACTGCAGCTCTCAGGTCCTTCTGCTGGCCAGACCCATCCAAACCTGCCATATGCCAGCTTCAGCACCCATTGTGTGTTATAGCGAACTGGGAACCTAGGGGAAATTATCTTGACTCAAGTTATAAGGAAAAGCACATGTGCTTTTCAGAGTTAGCCAGAGATTCAGCGCAGAGAACAGCCACTGCGAAGGCCAGACTCTTCCTTTATTGTTGCAGGAGTTTCCAGCAGAGCCCCCTGTGTGTATATTGAATTGCATCAGTTTAAAGATAAATCCATGAGTGGACAGAGTGGAGTCTCCTTCCAGACTTATTTAATGATTTGCATTTTTATCATAACTCCGCTTGTTCTCTAAAGCATTCATTTTTTTAAGTGATGTGGTGCATGTACATAAGAAAATACTAACCTTAATGCTGTGTGTTCCTACAGATGAGGATGAGGATGATGATAATATTGAGATAGATACTAACGAGGAGGTTCCTGAATGCTCTGTTACTGGAGTTGGAGATGAGCTTACTAACCTAGAAAATGACCTTGATTCAATGGGTAATTTAAATAATGGCTATTTTGTGTATTTTGCATGACTAACACTCCTTCATCACATAAGTACTGATGTGCTGCTTCTCTCTGTCATAGCTTTATTCCTTTGTGCCTTTTGAGGTCTTTTAAACCCTAATGCTTATTTTTTTTCAATATTTTGCATTCCTGTTTAGTTGAAATTTAAAATCAGCAACAAAATAATTATTTCCAACAATGGCAGATTTAAATGTCTTTTGCTGTTTGATGGGCAAGGGGCCTCAGGCCAGATTTGTAAAGCTGAGCCACCTGAAATCACCCTGCCTGGATTGTCCCAGCAAAGCAAGGTGGGCAGAGGAATGAGTGGTCCTGTTGGTGAGTACAGCTGCCGCTCTCTGTACATCCTGGCCCATCTGCTCAGTGAAGAGAAGAAAACGTTTCTCCGTGTTTCCAGGTAGACTTGGTATCACTCCATTTCCTTCCTGAGGACCAGTTCTTGCATTCATACTTTGTTGCTCAAGTGAGGACACTTGAACAGAATTAGTCCTATTTACTTTACAAACTTCAAATAATAGATTTTTAATAACACATTTTAAAAGCATTCCTATTCTTGTAGAAATGCTTGTATCATCATATCGCATGCTGGTCAAGTAGTAATGAATCATAGTAGCCGTATTTCCCCTTTCAAAAATTGTAATCAAGTGAAACTGGAGTTCAAGTTCCTCTACAGATGCTGAATATGTCAGGATCTTACAACTGGGGGGCTTATTTTAAAAAACGAAGGTAACTGCCCAATGGTAAGGAGCAACTCTGCTCACAGGGAGTTGCTGAAGGAGTTTGTTCTCTGTACAAGCCTGCCAGTTACCAGCAGCCCTGGGGAATGCTGATGACCTCCTTAGTGTGGTGTGCTTCTCTGCTGGGACATTTCTGCTCACTACAAGTTAGCTTGAGCCGAGAGAAGTGTAGCAAGCACAGGACAGCACTGGGGAAAAAGGCAGTACAAGAGAGAACTTCTTTCAGCATCCTATGGTAACCATATGCCAAGTGGACCCAAGTGTGTAGCCCATAATATATTAAATCAAAACTCTTCATTTGGTGTTTGCTCTTCGTAAATTAAACTGACAATGATGTGTATGTAGCACTTTCTAGTCTTTTTTGAGTGCAAAAGATTTGAGTCATGTCTTTTTTTTTTGACTTGAGGATTTCAAAACACATGAGAAAATATATTTAGTGTTTCCAGCATTTGAATTAAACTGATTTAGAGCAGAACCATGTCAAATGGTTTTCCAATAAATATTGGTTCATTTTAGGAGAAACAGAAAATCAGTAAATGAATATTCCTGTCACGTGTCACGTAGCCCCAGTGGCTTGCCAACATTTATTTCTCTGAGGCTTTTTTCCTGAGAGGTACCTTTTCAGAGATACAAACTCACTATCCAATGCTTCATTTCCACTATGGGAAGACATTCTGGAAAAAAACCTGGGACATCATTTTGCAGTTCAGTCTACACAGTAGCTAGAGGTACAAACAAGTAAGGAAGATGATGGGCAATAATAAAGTAAGCAGTCTAATGCTGTGATAGAAATCAGTGTACACGGATTTTGGTGGAATTCTGCCAATTCATACCAAGTTCTAATGAAGGCTGAATCTCCTGGGAGCACCTAAACGCAGAACTGCAAGGGACATTTCACATTTGAGATCATCATGGCCATCTTAATTAATTGGACCCCTGCTGAATCTTTGTCCCTCCCATCTCTCTCAAGAAGAGAAAACCTTTCTTTTAGTTTTATTGCCAGTTTGTTGGTTTTAAATATTGCATCTGTCTGTATTTGTCAGTACTGCTACCATATGCTGCTGTGAATGTATCTGATAAAATGTGAACCTCTTATATCATAGTTATTACTTGATGTTTATGTATAAACCCATGAGAATGTGCATGTACTTACATGTGAGCCTCAATTAAGGACACCCTGATTGGGTGTGCCAGAGGAAAGGGAAACTATCCTTCGTCATAACCCAACCCAGCCTGTTGCTGCTGGAGGCAGGCATCATTTGATTGCCAGCATGCCAAAAATATTTTGGCTAACATGAATCGGAGCACTCCAAAATGTGGAAGTAGCTGTGCGACAAAACAGTCACGGCTCCACTTCCCACACCAGCTAGAAGTTACCAGCCCACGGTGAAAATCTCAGGCTGTGTCTATAGAATAACATAGCAACTGCTATTTTTTCTGTTTGACCTAAGGCCCGGATGTACGTGCATAATATGTGCAGGTGATGCTGCATTCACTCCAGGAGTGATTGCTTGCGTGGTGCTGCACGTAGAGTGCGTCTGGGGGCTTCTGTGCCAGCATTATTCTGCCTTCCTACCCAGGGTTAGCTCCACAGACCTGTGCTGCAGTTTGTTGTTAACACCTTTCTCCTTGCTATATGTGTATTTGTAGGTAACTCTGTGTAGGTGTGTTACAAATTCATGTAGTCAATGATTGCGTACAGAATGAGCATTATTGGGAGGTAAAATTCTCTACTATTATTTCTTTGGTCTCTCATCCAAGTTGCTAAAACTTATGAAAAAAAAAAATTTGTGGCTTGAACAGACTTTGAGTCTGTGCCTTTGATGCAGTTATGAAGCATTTTGCAGCTCTCCAAGCTTCAACATACTCTATAAAGTGTAGTAAAATATTACTACAAAGCTGTCTCTTTTGATACTACAATTTTAATGTGGAGAAGCTGTGCCAAGAAGCCTTAGGATAATTTAGTAGTTCACAAACTTGAGAAGTTATCAGTACTTAGAATATGTGATAAATTGTTATATGTAATTCTAAAATAAATGGCTCTTGAAGTATGGATTTATGCCAAAGGATAGGTATGTACAGTTTGGGAGTAACTTAAAGTAAACATTGTCTACTTTCTGTGTTTTTTCATTTACTGTCTTCAAACATGTATTTCAAGCACATTTTGTTTAACTGAGTGCTACATATATTTTTTGAGAAAACGTAGGCATTATCTATGTACATTATACAAATCTTTGCCAATCTGAATCACAAAAAGTCCTAGTTTTTACTTTTTTAGTTTGAAATGGTAGCAAAGTGAATGAAATCTACCTTTGAAATTGCTACATTGTTGTAACGACTCTGCATTTAAATGCATCTCACTCTGTTGTATGTGGTATTTGCATATTTAGCAGAACAAAACAGTAAGTTGGTGGATTTGAAGCTGAAGAAGCTCCTAGAAGCTCAGCCACAGGTGGCAAATTCATTCTCCAGTGCTGCTCAGAAAGCTGTAACTGATAGTTCAGAGCAAGACGTTAAGGTAAGTTTTGATCAATGCTTTTGTCTCAGTACCTGCATGTTCTGATTTCGGGTTTGTACTTCATGAGGAGGAAAATGATTTCTTATCAAATCCTTCACAGTGAGCAACACAGAAAATCTTCATGGCAGTGTAGATGCATAATTCACAATGCACTGGGTTTTTTCCTGTTGATTAATTAACACATTTTTCTTTTTTTTTTTTTTTAAGTCTTGATACTTGTCATTGGCATAACAGTAAGATGTATAAGAAGTGTTTCTCAGTTCTTACTGCTCAGGTTGTCATTTAAATCAGAAATACAGCACAGGCTCCATCCTGCTGCTGGTACAATCAGCAGCAAGACTTTCCCTGACTTTAACAAGAGCAAGATTGGACTGTTAGTGATTTGCTTCCCTCCCAAGCCTGAACCTCTGTTTTTTCTCCATTAAAATTAAGCTGTAGTACACTTTAAAGGCATACTTGGGTGCTTGACAACGAGTGCTTCTGAGAAAAATAGACATGAGTATGCAGTGTATGCGGTCGTTTTGCTTATTCTTAACGTTCACCACTTCAGCATAAAATGCGCACCAATAGATTTTCCATTTCATTTTCTTAATTAGACTCCTTGTGTTCTTACTATTTTTTTTTTAAATAGTCCCTGTATGTCATTAATATCCCTATGGCTCTGGGGCACTTCCAGTTGAGTATAACTTTTCACCCACCTGCAGTCTGGGGGGAAAGCACTGCTGACTGAAAGGATTTCCTTCCCCAGATACAGAGATGCTTTGAAGTCCCAAAACAATGACTTTCATTGCTTTTCCCTTACACTGTCGGTTCCTATAAATTGGTGATGAAAGTGTGTGGCAGCAGCAGAGGACTTTCGGTCTCTATCTTTGAACAAAAGGAAGCCTGGATCAAGTCTGATTTTTGCGTTCAATTTAGCTTTCTGCAGTGGATTTAATGCAAAATGAAGCTGGCCCAAGAATAATACAATGGATTGAAAAGGCTAACTGAATTAGTAGGCTTAGAGGAATACATTTGTAAAGTGGCAGAAGTCTCCAGTCATAAAAAGGTTTCTTAAAATGGGATTTACTGGCTAATCACACTGATATTTTAGCATGTTGCCAGGCCTAAAAAATTAGTTGTGTTTGTTTGTTTTGGTAAAGTCTCTAGTTTAGGCTGTCAGATGGTTATTGTGCTAATAACAGGAAACCACCTTTTATTTAACCAGAATCATAACCACCCGATTAGTGCAGCTGAAAAGTCATCCAGGGGGTATAAGCAATACTTTTTTAAGCTTAATTCGACAAATGACACACAGGCCGCTTCTTAGGGTAATTTGGTGTCACCTAACATGATTAAAATGGTATTTGTCTTTACAAAAATCTCCTGTGAAGCAGTTGATTCTTTTAAGGTACTCCAATGAAAGGTGCAACTTAACAGTTTATCTCTGTGCACCTCTTTCTAAGGAAGAGTTGGAAAGCGGCATTATAAGGAATATATGGTGTCCATCTGTTCTCATGGAGCTCTCGGCATTGAGGTGGATTTGTTTTTTAATAAAATGCAGTTTACACATTTCTAAATGAGGCATTCTGTGTTTGTGGAAAAGGATAAACTGTTACCTTCCCTTGGGGATTGTGTATCCCCGGCCTCCTTCAGGCTAGAGAATAGGCCATTGGAGAACTCCCTCATTACCAATTGTCTCAATGCAGAGGAAGGGCAAAGTCTTGGTAGCTTTTGATAACCAGTTTCAGCATTCAGCAGGCTTAGCTATTAGTCATGCATCTTAGCCTTTCCCTATTTACTTTCAAAACACTTAATAAAAATAATAAAAGATTAGGTATAAAATGAAATATTTGTTTGGTACACAGCACCTCGGTATCTGCAGTTTCCATACACTGCGGTGGTTCAGTCTTCTGGGATATTTCATGCTGATAGAACCATTTGAATTTGTTACCAGTATTAACATAGGAAGCCCTGGAAAAGATAATTGTAGTTTCCTTAGCTGTAAAGGGCTTACTTACAAATCTGGCTTTGGAAAGTTATAGCTGATGAAATGCAGTTCAGTGGGGTAGTATTATAATCCTGCCTTTTAGCCTTCATCCAGCATTAGTGGTTTATCTCAATGGGCATAAAATTAGAAACTAGTTCTTCTTGTCATACAAGTCTGTGGGACTACAGAAAACGACAGATTTCTTTACCGGGCAGGGAGACAGGCTAAAGGCAACACGCTTTTCAAATGATACAGATCGTGTTCAGGGGTAGAGACACTGCTACTTGGCAGCAGCATGCGCAACACTTGGCAAATCAAAGTTGCAAAGGAGTGATTTTTCATTTAAAATCAGAATCGCTGGCAAATACCACTCACAATTAATAGGTCTGGCTGTTAAGTAAGTAGAGTCCTGCATGAGGGTGCCCACATAGCAAAAAGCCACTCGTTGCCACCACACATTAAACAAACAAAAAGAAAAAAGAAAAAAGAAAAAGAAATAAGGAAAAAAAACCACAAAAGAAAAAAAATGGAGAAGGTAATCACTCTTCTCCTTTTTTTTCTACAGCTGATACTTTCATCCTATATAAACTGCAGCCCGAGTTGTGAAATCCTCTTTGCAAAAGCTGCGTCCTGTCCCCTCGCCGAAATGTACCTTTCGAATTCGTGTCTTCCCGTTTGTAAACAAAAGAAACTGTTGTGTGTCTGGTTTTTTTCCTAGCAGAACGGAACAGAGGAACATCGTGCTGAGCGATTACAAAAAGCAGCAGAGCGGTTTAGAAATCCCGTTGTGTTCAGCAAGGACTCTACCGTCAGAAAAACTCAGCTCCAGTCTTTCAGTCAATATGTGGAGAGCAGACCAGGTAGGAGAAAATATAAAACCTGTTTTCCCATCTTATGATTTAATAATATTTAACAATAAATATATGAAAACCTGATAGTGTAAGTCCACATTTC
>NW_010159851.1:39604-46225 GCF_000695765.1 Mesitornis unicolor
AGCTCTGTTTCTGTGCCCCACATGCCCTTCCGCCAGCTCCTTGCCTGCCTCACTTTCCTGCAGGCTCTTCTTCTGCCTGGTCATTCTCTCTCACTCTCCGGTACCTACTGCAGTTGCTTCAGAGGATATGCTGTATCTCTTCTCATTAGTGGTTTTCTTTGTCAGGATAGCACATTTTTCTTCCCTACCTCTCTTCAGGAATTAATTCCTAATACAGACAAATGAGCAGCTTGTGTCTCCATCTTAGTCCCAGCTTCTTCTGTGAGCGTCTGGGCTGCTTCGCCTGAGTGTCTGACTATCTGAGAGAGATATCTGGAAACAAAAAAGATGAGTCAACACCGTATGACCTGCCAGCTTGCCATAGACTACCAAGTGGTCTGTAAAGCCAAGTTTGAAGGAAGAAAGTAAACACAGCCTGATAGCTAGAAAAGCCCTGAAGGGCTGTTGATGATCTCGGGGTTTTGCAAATACTCCCCTAGGTGTTGGTACATACCAGAAAGATGAGAAACATGAAATGCTGCCAGCTCTCAGAGGTGTGCTTGGAAAGTCTTTTGATAATTTGTTTTTTTCTGAAAATGCAGGCTTTAGGAACCAGGAGATCACATGGGCAAGCTTAGCTGAAAGATCCTGAAAACACAACATAAAGGGCAAGAACCACAAATGAATTGGTTTTATAATTAATATTCTCTTTTAAGCTCATCTCTTTCTTAATTTTTTACTGCTCAGGGCTGTAATACTGGGGAGACTCAGGCAAGTCAGAGTCTCTGTTGACCTTATTTCTTAACAGCTGAAGCAAGGTGCTTTGTTTGTACAACTACATGGAGAAGGGCTTACACTGAATTGTCCTAATGAATGTTTGCAGGGTGACTGTTCCTATCAATGTAGGAACACATTTTGGGTTGGGGTTTCCAGTTTTGTTTCCACATGTGCCAAAACCACAGAAGACAAATGAACAACAGGGAGACTCACATCATGACTCAGCCATTGCCTTGAAATTAAATTCAAGAAGGTAAGAGCATGGTCTGCTTATCCTCATTGTATCTGCTGTGGACTGGACCATCTTCTCCTTCTCCACTGTGCTTGGCCCTGTTAGACTTTTACTGGAAAGAAAGATCACTCTCTTCCTTCTCAGTCTCCTCCAGCACAAAACTGGGGGTGGTTTTTCCAGTGGGTAGACTTTTTGCCACCTGGCAGCTCTTCATCCTCTAACTTTGAGAGTCCTTTTTGTTGCTCAGTCAGGAGGGATTGTTTTAGGCTGCAGCTTGAGTATCTGTTCTGGCTACATTCATTTGACAGGAAAAGTCTTTGTCTCCTGCTCTCATGCATTACAGCATTAAAACGGACGGGAATTTCCTTACTATGAACTAGTGGTAAGACCAAAAAGATATAGTGACTACCTGCTGGACACCACAAGCTTTGGTAAATGCGGAAGAATTCATAGCTTTCACCAAAAGGGAAGCAGCTGTAAGTATATAGACATTGCATGTTCTTGGTTAAATTCCAGTTCATGGCAGTCTGACTTCATTAGACACTCCACTTACTTTTTATTGAAAGTTTCTGGCACTTAGGATTGCACATAAACATTTGAAAATGCCACTATAGCTTTACTAGGGCTGCAGTTCCTGTGGGTAGCTGCAAGGAGTGGATACTGAAGGTTCTCCGTGTCCCACTCCCTTTCTGGCATGGACCAGGAGGAGAGGAGTCCCCAAGACGTTGCTCTCTAGTCCAGTCTCTTGGATGCAGTCTGGGTTGCGGCAGTATCCCTTCCACTGCTGCCCTTGCATCTTCTGCCCTGCATTAGGAAAAGGGCATCTAATGGAAATGGGGTTGTAGGAAGAGAGCCCAGGTCCTCATCTGCACGTGCATTGCCATTTTCTGGCCCTGCAAGACAGCCTTTTTGGCTGGGGAAGCCGAGTTTCTGGCTTTTGGCCAAAGGGGAGCTGACATTTTCAAAGTGCGTCAGCCAGGAAAAGAGTTTGGAACTGGCTGAAGCTTTGCATTTCCAGTGCCAGCTGCTCATGATTTGACTAGAAACACTTTCTTAAGATGTGTGAAAAAATAAAAGTTATTAAAATTCCCGGCTTTCTGATTTTCATTTGAATCTGAATAGTCACACTTTTATTAATATCCTGTAATTTATGTCACTGGTGTCGTAACTTCAGTCCTTGGTCTTTGCACTTAAAATGAAAATGTAATCTCACCTTGTTCCAGTGAAATGTAGTTTACTGGTACATTGCAAAACTGAGAGCGAAATCAATGCTTCGGTGTCTTGAGCCCCATAGAATAAGCTAATGACACATTTGCAATTATTGTCTAGATATATGCAAGATTTACCTATGTAGAAGAGGTTTTGTAACATACACTATATGAAATACTCAGCCACAAAAAATTTGGCTAGTGCAAATGTTTACAGAAAACACCACACTGAGGTTCAAATAAGAGGGATGTGTTGTATGACTGAGCATAAAAATCATATAATCTAATATCGTTTATTTCCCTTTTTCCTCTATTATAATGGCTTGACATTAAACGATGACGGGGATAGGATTATCTTGCATTCTTAGGATTGTACTTACCCATGTTGTGACTAACCTGCTGTGGATTGAAATAGTTTTGCCTCTACTTCTGACAGTGTCTTTCTTCATTGCAAATTCTTCTGTAATTGTATTTTAAGGTGTCTATCATCTTGATATCCAAGTGCCAATTAAAATGCAGAATTATCACATAATACAATTAAAATAAAAACCAAAGAAGCCTGGTTTACAAATCTCTAATCTAAATTTAGCTCTTTTTTGGTCACTATTTTTTCACTAATTGCAAAAACAACTATTTGAAAAAAAAATGCAGCTATCAGATATTTTGTTATCTGACCACAAGCTATGAAGTGTGTTTAATTGTTTTTCTGATTAACTGCAAGCTCCCAAATTCAAGTAGAAACATGTTTGTATTTTCCATATGAGATCCTGTACCTTACCAATGGATGAGCATGTTTGTGGTACTGTATAAGGATTAATGAAATTAAAAAAAAACTTCTGCTGCTGCTGATTGACCACTGATGGTAAACGTAATTGAATTAGCAGTGCACTAAAATAAATGTAGACAAAATAAATATAGACAAGAAAATCTGGTGAAAGCTTCTGTAATGTTTTAGATTAATAGGCATACGGAATTCTTCACATTTTTTATTACGTTGTCCCTAGATGAATTCAAAGTAATTGGGGTGGTTAATTTTATTTACACAGAGCCGTTCACAGCGCATTAAATAATAGAGATAATTGAACAAGAATTGTCAAGTGTGTACTGATATCAGACATATTACAGAAGGGAATGTGCATAAAACTTCATTTCTATGCAGCCATTGTTTATGGTAATTAAGTACACAGATTTATCCCTTGGTTGCCTTCCAAGCTTATGGCAACTGCTATTGTTGTGCTCCATTAATATGTAATCAGGAAATAGTTTAATTTTCTAATCTGCAGTTTGAGAATTCACTTTCTAACAACTCTTAATTACTGCATTGCCCTAATGATGCTCATGGTTAGGAAAACTGAACCAATAAACTCCGTGGAAGAAGCCAGAGGGGATTATACTTCCAGAGGTGGTGCTTACTTAATAAACTTGTTATGCCTTCACCAGAGGGAGCTCAGTGTCCTTCAAAAGCAACTAATTTTATATTTCAGAGTTGTACATACCCACGTTGAGAACTGTTAACGTATGGTGTGCGGCGGGGGTGGCTGTAAATTTGATTCACTAGAGAACCAGATATGCGATGCTATCACCATTTTGGTATTTTTCCTACAGTATACTAATTGTAGAGTTTAATTGCACAGGAAGTAGTGCAGGTGGTTTAATCTATT
Organism: Mesitornis unicolor; assembly: GCF_000695765.1. Lineage (NCBI taxonomy): Eukaryota > Metazoa > Chordata > Aves > Mesitornithiformes > Mesitornithidae > Mesitornis > Mesitornis unicolor. The sequence continues at coordinate 43,462 of NW_010159851.1, forward strand.
GTTTTAAACTGTCCTCATGGGTTTATTTTTGTCGAGTTTGTTTTCTTTCATTAGCCACATTAGCTAAATGCAGTATCGTAAAATCTTGCATGGTCAGATAAGCTCTGTATATTGACAGCTATCTTGCATTTGCTGTTTTCAGGGTGAATCTTAAACAGTGAAGGGTGGTTTTTTAATAGTTTTCATTCTCCACTGGCCCATCGTTCACCTTGATTGTGATTTTCATGCTGCTGCTTTACCTAGTACACTTCTAATGACAACACTGAAGTTATTGTGGGGTTGTGGTGCTGCTCTAAGATGAGAATCAAGCCACTGAGATCTTGTGGTCTGCCTGTGCTAGCCCTACCCAGAAACGCCCAGTACACTAAATGAGAAGATCTGGAAAATGGAGAGTTAAAGTCTGCTGAGATTTACTATCGCCGTAGTATCTGGTGCACCTTGGTGGTTCCCCTTAGTGCAAGTGGGGTAGATCTTGACAAGCTCTGCCTTTTTAATGGCAATTACTGTGACTTGAGAGTCCTTTACACATGTCTTTCTTCTGGGTTTGAGGTGTGGGTTTTTCTTTTTTTCTGACTTACACCCAATTTCAACACTGCAGGTGCTCAAAATGGGGCAGGATTGCCATCTCCCAGCCACTGTTTCACTCCTCTTTATTTCAGTGCATAAGCTTCCTTGTCAATAGGACTAATTACACAGTGAACCAAACAACAAACATTAGGAACCCTGTAAACACATATGTTGTGTCACTGCAAATTAACTCTTACCAATCGAGAAAGCAGCATACGCTTTGTTGCCATATGTGAAAGGAAAGTCACATGTATTAATTAGTTACCACAGCTTTGAAGATATAAAGGACTTAGAGGGAAACGTTTGAATTTATTAATAGAAAAGGGAAAACATTGAGCTAAGAAAAGCACAGGTATAAAAAGAGGGTTTAAATAGTTGATTTAGTCTCTTGTAACAGAATGAAATTTTCAGTTCTTGTATTAAATCTTATCCCGGGATTTATTTGTATTCAGGCTTTTCACCATACCTCTTACTGTGCCTTGGCGTTGGCCAGTGTCAGGGCACTAAAACTCGGGTCCTGGGAAACTTGGTTTTCCTTTTAGAGGTATAAAATAATATGGACATATGCAAAATATATTAAAGGGATAACATTTCTGTATTACACACATCAGTGTATGGACATATATGCTATGTTTTATTTTAATAGCAAACCAAGGCACATAGATAATATTTTGTTACTGTCCATAAGTATGTATTTAATTAAACCATACAAGTTGTCTAACATTGGATAATCAAAAACAATGCGGATTTCTGCTTGTCTGGCTGTATACTATTTGAGGCATAAAATGCACAGTTTCTTTATATCATAGCACATGACAAAAGAGAGGGAAGACAAAAGGCACTGAGCTATTAGGTAGCTGAGAGACTGGGCTGCTGTTGTCAGGACTGCAGCTTCCCTCTATCTCCCTCCTTATCTTCAGTGTAGTCAACAGCTGTGGTGAGCCTATGCCTTACAGCTATATTATCCAGAAGCCAGGCCTAGAATATTTTTTTTCTTGGGCAGCAGCAGTATCTGGCTGGTTCTTTGGACAGCTTCAGGGCTGGCTGACTGACACCATTGTTAACCACACTCATGGCTGTGAAACTGGTTTTTGGAACCATCTCAGGGTCAAGTTGCCAGTAAACTGTCTAGGTTGCTTTGTGTTTTAGGATGCTTTTTGCTTTTTTTGCTTTCTCTCACCTATTTGAACAATGAAGAATGCGCTCGCTGTCAGGTTAACAGAATAAGTCTCCATGCCTATTGCTTGTGATTATAATGCATAAGGGTGTCTTGTTTCGGATATTCCTGTGTCTACTGTATTGCCTCAAAGGATAGGTCATCGACTGATTAGTAGCCTCTTTGCATAATTTCCCCTTGTGAACTCATTCAAGAGTAAATTTTCTACCTATGCTCTTGCATTAAAATCTGCATAGAAAGACAAAAAGAACTTCTACGAGAACAAGCAGTTATGCCCAGAGATAAAGCATGCATTCACAGGGGTGAAAATGGAAGCAAGTAGATAGATAAGTACGTATCATCAGGATTTTTTTTCCTGTCCTAGACAAAAACAAAGGTGCAGATGAGATTCTCTGCACCGTTCAGTTACTGCGTCACAGCTCAGGCTTTCTCAGGCCACTCATTCACAAATGTATGCACAGAAATGGCTCTTAGTTTTTAGCCTGGGAGATGTGTTCATCCGTTAGTTTTCCAGCAAGTTGAAGCATGAAATAAAGAGGAGGCATTCAAAAATGTTGCAGCAAAGTGTGTGCATTCAGAAAAAATTTTCATTACTTGTGGGATGACTCGGAAACACTGCTGTAACCCATGTTGTTAATACATAAAGGGCCTAATCCTGAGATGGCAGAAACAAGGGTAACTTGCTTGAAATAAATGAAATTATCTCAGTTTTAGAGCATAAGGTCATCTAATCTCGCACTCCATGTTTTCATTCATAACCACAGCTTCCTTGCTGAAGCACATGGGGACACTTTCAGGCAGAGGGCTTTTGTACTAAATGGTAAAGTATGGGCTGAGAGCAGACCTCCAATGTCAGCTCTTTTGCAATTGCTATAAATTGCCTTCTAATAAATATATTGCATCTGTACAGGCAGCTTTCTCTTAGGGAATGGGTATCCTAAAATAGACCTGTATGGTTATACCGTATGTGCCTCCGTAAGGTTAGTGACAGTAAACATTCGAAAGTAGTATCTGTGCCCC
>NW_010159851.1:48756-71179 GCF_000695765.1 Mesitornis unicolor
GACCCAGCGATGTGATACTCCAACCAGCTGAAAGAGATGGCTGTCTCTGCTTTCTTTTGACCTCCCAAGGCAGATGCCTGGTAGGGACCAAATGGCATGGAAGAAGAATATCTGCCTCACACCTGCTTTCTCCAAACCGCCTGCCACAATGCCAACGTGCCCACCAGGCTCCCTTAAGAGGCAATCCCATCCCTGGCCCCCTCTCCATGGAATACCAGGACAGGATAGTTAAGGTAGTTTTCTCTTCTTCAAAACATCATTAGAATTGAAAAAATGAATCTCTTGCTTGCACATTTTGCATAAATACATGGTAAGTTATCAATTGATGTTCAAATAGCTTAATTGAGTTTGAGGGGGGAAAAGGTCATTTAATTGGTCTATTGAAATGTTAACAGAAACAGATATGGCAAGGAATAGACTTTAATGGCTGCAGTGTGGCACTGATGTCTGCATTCACTTGCAAAATTGTTAATTAGGGCACTTCGGTAGTTCATTTGCTTTTGTATTGATGTGCTTAGTCCAACGAGAGAAATTGGGTTTGTAGATGGTATTTACACGGGGCAGCAGAGGCTTACCATACAGCCAGAAATAAGGAAAATTGGTTTATGATTTGTGCCAGTGGCTTCATTAACATGTTTCCAGTTATGCAAGTCCAGTGGCTAGTGTATTTTTAATATGGGATTAAGTTTGATACTTACATATATTTAGCGATATATTTCTAATCCTCATGGTAGTGGACTTGAATAATGCTATAATGTGGGGTTTTTTTAAGTTATGTATACAAAGCTTTTTAAACTAGACTAAAACAGACTGTACTGCAGAACAAGGAGTTAGATATCTATGTCCTTTGAGCCTCTGGAAGAAGGTGTTATCTCCTTAAATGCATACCAAAAGAATTTATTCAACTGCAGTTCCTGGCCCACAGTCATCAGTGCCAGTGAAATTACAAAACCAGTCCTTAGGTCCATCGTGCCTCTCTTACAGAACATAAACCTTTAAGGTATTGACATTTTGTATGTGGGAATGGCGAAATTGCACTGAGTGTCCACCTGCATTTTTTGAGGATTGTAATTGCGAGGATTAATCTTGATCCTGTTTCTTAATAGACTCACTGAATGTAAAGATTAATATTTGAATTGACTGCAAGAAGGCTGTACTGTGTACAGTATATAATAATACATTATACCCTAGGAATAAACAGAGGCAGCAAATAAAAAAAACCAAGGGAAAAGCAAAGTAGCTATGAATCATCACTTTTACAACAGGGATTTTGTTGTCCTACCACAACAGAACAGGTTGGGAGAGAAGATGGCATATTGCAGCAAATAAAGTGCTGAGCTTAACAGCTTCTAAATGGAAAGGCCTTTTTGTTCATTATATGTATTGTAATTTCATGTTTGGGCACTGTATGTGCCAGTTGTTTCAGTGTTCTGGGCTTTGGTGCGTAGTTTGCGACAGAGCGTTTCTTTTAAACTCCAGACACTCCTGTAGTGAGAGTTGACTTCAGCTTCATTTACTCGTATGTATTTGTGAAAGTACTTACGTGAAGATCACAAATATGCGCAGCGCAGCTATCTAGTTCTGCGAGTTTAATCCGAGTCCCAGAAAGTTTCATTGTGGCCCTATGCAAATGTATTTACATAGGAATGAGTCTTGGGTCCTTTAAAGAAGGCAACAAAGTTGGAAGACTGAGGCCAACAAATAAATGAAAGTTTCTCTAAATCCATTGGATAATAGAGGCAGTGTTAAGGCTAACCACAGTGTTGAGCTAAACAGAGGGATTACTCTTGGGTTTTGCATCAGTTGTTTTCTGCCGGGTGGCCTCACTTGTCAAAAAAAAAAAAAAAAAAAGTTTAGCAGGCGAACATTCACATGGCACATTGAGAAAAGAAGTATGCTTAATTCCATCAAAGCTCAGAAATCAGCCATTAATTTATTCTAACCTCCAATTGTTGGTCATTTGTGAAACATCTGGCCTTTAAGTCATAGGAACCTAAACATAAGTACAATGTGAGTTCTTCTGAAGATGGGAGTTGGGTGTAGCGGGGGTGCTGTGTTAGCATGTGTATGTGAGTGTGGGCACACGTATATATGTGTATTGTGTAGGTTGCAACTGCCACTTAATTGTGGAGACTTTGAAACATATTAAAATGAATCCTTCAGTTAATTTACTCTCAAAATTAGATTATTGTTCATTTGCATCTTGGAAAAGTTCTGCCATTCAAAAAAGTCTGTTTCTTCATGGTGAGTTAACAGTTAGATACTTAGCAATCTTGCAGCTTGTTAGTCAGAAGTAGTTTCTAATGAAGTTGAAATTTGAGATAGAAAATGTATAAAAGCTTTCAGGAAAGACATACCCTATTTTCCATATGGCTAAGTAATTGTTATGATATTTGTTTTAAAGCTGGACTTAGACACTCCTGACTGCCCTCTAATTTGATATGGCTGGTCCCAGCGATTCTTCTGGAGGAAACTTTTGTAGTAGAACGCAGTGAAGGAGATAAATAATTTTGCAGCTATAAGCACATTGCAAAGTATAGAAAATAATTTCGTCGCTTTTACTGTTGGGCAGATAACAGTCTTCAGGTTATTTGCCTCTGCTGGAAGTTAGAACCTGAATGGAAAGGAACTGAGTGATTAAAAGCAGATTTGAAATAAAGGTGGCACCTCAGAGCTGGCAAAATTCTGCCTTTTGTTAAGCTTAAAATAACCCTTACTATTTAATTCTCAGGGCTGGGGGGTTGTTTTTAGTTGGAGAGGGAATATAGTTCTTCACATATAGCTTAAACCTTGCAGTATCTCCTGTGATGAAATTTCATGTATTTCACATGGCCATAGAGTGAAATTAGATTTTAAATATGATGGGAAAATTTAGATCTGTCAATCCACACAGCTAGGGGGGTACCTTGGTGCTTTCTGTCTCCAAACACTTACTTTTTTAAAGACCTGTGTTCTCTCTTTGGTGTGACCATTTGCTTTCCTTGATCAGCAGAGGCTGACTGCAGCTCTGAGGCTGTTTTGATGATAATGATAATGATGCTGTCCAAGCGCATGACAAACAGAAAGAATTTTGAAGGTTTTGTATAATGCAGCTCTTACTCTTAATATTTGTTTATCCTTTCCCCTTTGCTAAGTAAATAAATCTGTAATCCCCACTCCGTTGTAAAATTTACTGTATCCAAATCTAGACTATTTTAACTCCTTTCAAGTTTGGTTTTATCCTTTCCTACTAAAGAGATATCTGCGATTTTGACAGCCTGACATACATTATATTTAAAAAATTCAGTGAGTAAATTAAGGGTGACTTAATATATTTGGATTCTTAGCATTTACTTGTCCCTGCCATAGTGTGGCTAGAATTTAGTGACGTGAATTTGAAGTGTGTGGGAATCTGTGGGTGCTCACGTGTCGCATGGTACATGTATGCGTGTGCAAATATGCACAACCCACCAACAGAATACGTAAAAAGTCACGTTTCAACTTCGTTAAAGCCCTCATTTCCGAGGCACTGATGTCCAAAGTACTGGTAGGATAGTGGAGATGAGAGAAAAAAAAATCTCTTTAAACAGCTTGTGAAATGTAATGTTTGAAACGGTTCTTTGAGAACGTGCAGATTATGGCTTGCATAGTGACTCTTTCCAGCTCTCTGGGAAATGAGCTGTTGACATTCTTTTGGGTCATCATCCGAGATAGGAGGGCAACCACAAGGATTTAGCAGATAAATTCATCCAAAAAGACCTTTATCCATTTCATTGCAACTTGGAAACGTTCATGTCAAATAGCAGCATTAATGTAGCCCTTTTAGCCCTTCAAAGTGAGCCTTATGTTTAAAAAAAAAAAAAAGAAAATAAATCAAATGACCAGAGTAATAACTTCTTTAGGTCTTCTAAGAGGTAATTCATTATTTACATAATTCTGGAGCATAAACCCATCTTTCCTTCAAGAGGTTCTGAAATAGAATTGGGGATCTTATACAGTGAAAGAGTCTCTTTTGAATTCTAATCAACTGGATCTGTCTCAAATTCGTTTCTAGTTTATTGTAAACAGTGGAATTTAAATTAATTTCTTCTTATCTTGTCTTCTGAAGAAAACTAGCAACATGTTTAAAAGGTTTTATTTTTAAATACAGCTCAGAGTTTATTTTGTTTGGGGTTTTTTGTTCTTTTTGGTTTTAATGTTATAAACCAGGTGCCAGGCAGGATGGGTTTTGACAACCAGATGACAATTATGCATTAGCATAGGTGATTATGAAATAAATAGGTAAAAAAAAAACCTTTTTGACTTGAACTCGAATGATACTATATAGGCTGAATGTGCAGGGAAGGTTCCCACAATGCACTGTGAAAACCTAGGCTAACAACCACCCCGCTGCGTTGAAAACCCCCAAAAAAGACAAAAGCACAATGAAATAGAAAGCTTACCACCGGTAGCTTTCAAAACGACAAACTAGGCAAACTATACATCTCCACCACTCCAATTTTGTCAGAATGCTAATGAGCTTGCTCTGATCTTTACTCGGCTTCCCATGTTTTCTACATCTTCAAGGACCACATGGCGCTAGCAAAATAAAGACAACTAAATGAGAATTTCGAATGCTTTTTGTGTTAGGACCTGGTGCCTTTCAGTTGACGCACTCGTTGAATATTCTCAACTTAAAAGCGTACGACAGGGGGCTGGGTATGAACTTTTTAGCAGGGGGAAATTTGTACAAAAGTAAATGAGTGTGATGAGGAAAATATGATAAAAAATTCTGATTAATTTCCACTCTATAATATCAATGACACCTTCAGCCCCTCTCATACTCCTCTAACAAGAGATGCTGATAAAAGATGAATGATTCTGTGTTGTTCACAGTGAATGTTTAGTGGTTTTTTAATAGCAGCATTCTACATAAAAGGCACCAGGAAGTACTCTGCATTAGCAGTTGAGATCACTAGTTAATAGGATGATGTCTTTTAGCTTTTGTCACAAGATTATTAGAAAGGATGGGTTTCTGTTCTCATCCCGGCATACTTTGGAGTGCTTGTTGAGTACAAGTGCTAAAATACAGGTTTCTCACTTGTTTTGCATGCAAAGTAAAAGCCTTTTTAATGCAATACCTTTTACTCTTTTTTACCAGGTGATTTTTGTCATTGATCTCTTATCTGCCCCCTTGAGCTGTATTAATCACCTGGAGTGGTCTGCTTCTCGATGGGGGCTTGATAGTGTATATGTGTATAGATTCACTATCAAAAATAAATCCCTTATATACTCTACACCTTCACAAACCTGATTATCAAGCTGTATTTACCAGTCTGTATTATACCATCTTGAATGCTTCTTACTGGAGTCGTCCAGTCTGTAACACAAATTTGCACTGGTGGAAGGAGGGCTAAGCTCGGAGGAGGAATCCTACTCCCTGAGCCAAGTTTTGTCTTTTAAAAACAATTGAATTCACAATTCTCTTTGGAATTCTCAAAAGTAAATGCAGATTTGTATTCACCAGTGTCAGGGCTTGGAGAGGAAAATGATGAATGTTCAGTTTTGCCTGGGAGATGAACTCCATTTAAAAATTGGTTTTTGTCACTGTCTTCAGGCTCACAAGCAGTCAGTGTGAAAATTATTGGTGCATATAAGTAAGGAGAAAGTTGTAGCTAGATAGAGAAATCATTATGGTCTCTTTGTATTTTCATATCATATGTAAATCAGAAAGAATGAATTTATACCACCATAGTTCTTACAGCAGTTTGCCAGCCTTCCTTTCCACATACACTGTTGTTTTGCTTAGCTCAGCATGATTAATCACAGGTGGGCTGAAAACCTGCCAAACCACGAGGTGGTAGAGAGTTGTCCAGCCAGATTGTGAAAGACAAAAACGCACATGCCGAAGCACAGCAAGAGGAAGGACAGTATGACAGTGGCAGTTCTGGGAAGACAGGAAAATTAAGTGTATCCTTGAAAACATCTTTACCATTTACCTTTTTACATTTAGCATAAAAAGTGAGTGAAGGCGTTTCAAATAATTCTGAATACGTGAATGATATATATGTGACACTGGTTTGGGTTTTTGCCAGTTTGTGAGCATTTTCTTTTGGAAATATCTAATAACTGGGAGGCTAGAAGGATATTTCTAATAGCAATTCATGTTGGACAGAAGAATAGAGTTTTGACATTTGTACACAAGACTTAATGATGTTTAACATGATTGTAACATGATAATAGTTCACAAAATTATGCATTGGTACTTACTGCCATTTTTTAAGCAGAGCACTATTATAAAGCACTTGGTGAGATACTTCTCTCTCCAGTGTTCAGGGATGTTAACTTGCTGCCAGAGTTACGGAAGTTTTGGCAACTACTAAAACCCTGGGTGAAAGAAGTACATTATGATCAAGGTCTCGTTTACAATATTATAACTTTGCTTCTGTGTTGCATCCAAATGTTACTTGAATGACCTGAAGCCCGTAGAGCTCTGTACAAATACCTGCTAGTACTGCATATATGCAGTGCGAAGCCATCCATTAAAATTTATTAATACAAATAAACTGACACACTAGTACGCTGTTCTTCTGACATGAATCTTCAGGGTCCGGATCTTTCATACACAAATTTCTGCACAAGTATTGGTTTTGTAGTTGCCAAAATCATGCATTTTATGAGTGACTGAGAACTTCTTGAGTTCAAGAAGAGAACTTCATTTAGAACTTCAAACGCTTGTCAACCTTTCTGCAGTTTCGCTTCTATCACGTTGCCTCCACAGTCTCCCACTAGCAAACTATTTCCTCTCCTATCTCCATCTCCACCCATTAGCAGTTCCTGTGAAGCAATCTTGACTTGCTTTTGGTAAAGGAAGACCATCTGGCCATACTTATTCAAATACCCAGCATTTCTACAGCTGAGGAGCTTCCACAGAACACACACGCCATGCCAAACACTGAAGTTCACAGTTCTGACTCTCTAATTTACTGTGTCTCTTCAGTCTTGGATCTGTGCATTGGTAGGGAGAAGTTCCCAGGAGGAGACCTTTCCAAGACCAGACGTGGGCAGCGTGCATGTTCAGCCTTCCCAGGCCAGGTTCATTAAAGCATTAAAGCAGCTCAGCAGCAACAATGACCATATTTTTTTTTCTCAAAGTAACACAGAATTGCCATTGGCTGGAAGGACTGAATGATAAGTCAGCCTCCTCTCCATGCACTTCCCTGGCTTGTAGCCTCATCATTGCCTTAAAAGAGCCTGTCAACAAAGCGCTTGAAGCTAGCTTGAAGAAGAGAGCTCGAGCACAGCACTGCCTGCATAGCAGAAGGCTACTCTGGGAGAGCCCTAGGCGCTATGAATAGACTTGCGAGCCTTCCAAAAGTCTTGCAAGACCCAACAGACACTTGCTTCTTTTAACTGATTTCCATCTTTCTTTGTGGTATTGCAGTATAAATGCTCTTTCATGTGGTAGGCATAGTCTTTGGCTTTGTGCCTGGAAGTTAGCTTTCTCTACAATCAGTGTCTGCTTGTAAAGAGAAGGCGAGGAGAAAGGCACTTTGGTCACCCCAGGGCTCCCAGCCCACAATACCACTGCAGTCTGCAGAAAGCCCTGTTATTTTTTCTTGGTTTTCTCCCGTTTACCACCAAAAACACATATTCTGTCAAAACTGGAAACTGTGGGGCCCCTGGACACCTCAACCTAGCTGCACTTGCCCAGTTAGCCCTGGGAAGCTTTGGATCTCAGAAGTACAAACCTGCGAACTCCTAGTAAGAGTAGGTGTCTTCATTAACACCAATACAAGGTCTCATTCATTGCCAACCCTCATCTCACTTCTGGCAGTTGCTGGGGTTAAGTTCAGCCCTGTCCTTAAAGAAGTCATTTTATACCATCCACGGCCCCTTCCCAGCTCCAGAAGAACATGTTCTGAGGGAGGTAAGGCAACATTTGGTAAAAATGGGATAATATGCTGCCTAGTAGAGCACAATCCAGTGACTTTAAAGTTAACTGGCCTCTTACTTCAGGATCTTATCCAGCCATCACAGGCCAGGTAAACAGGCAGCTGATCTAGGGAGTAGTTATGAAGAGTAGAAGTTACTATCACTCATAACAAGGCATCCAACTCTACTTGTCAACCTGCAAGCAAAACAGGTCATCTGCCAGACCATCATCCCCTTCTTGGTGGATTTCCAAGCGTGAAGTACTGTTTTTACTGTAGCTTCAAAGGTTTGAGTGCTTGTTTCCTGTGCTGCAAACAAAGGTCTGATGTATACTTTTCCCAAGCCTGTGCTTCTCCTGAAGTTGTGCTATGTGAGAACATTTGGGTCCAAAGAATACCAAAGGGTGATAAAGGACAAGTGTTAGTTCTACTTGGTGCTAGGATCCCTGCAGGCAGTGTCCTCAAGGTGGGAAACATCAGTTTCTTACAGTGGTCTCTCCAGATGTTTCAGTTGGATCTCACCTCTTTTTCTGAATTTTGGACCACAGACTATGTGTTTTCTTGGTCTGGGTTGATGGTCCCACATGTAAAATATATTTGTAATCTTTATCAAACTCAGGCATTCTGTTTCTATTGCTTTTCTGTTATTTTCTAGTGCCTGCTGTATTGACTCATCATATATTACAAAAAAAACCATCTTTCAGGCAATTTGTCTTTTGTGGAAGTTTTAGTACTGTGATAATTTTAGGTTGCCAAGACTGCAGGCCACAAATGTTCGTCTTCCTGTGAGTCAGTCCCCCTCCAGGTAGAATAAATCCTTGCACGCACTGAGATGTGGTCAGAAGCCTGACCTGTTTACACAACTCTCAAAATTTTAACTAGCCTCTCTGATTTATTATGTTTCAAAACACAAAGAAATTAAAAGTTTCCTGCTTGATATTAAGCTAATTTGATGTGTGCTTGTGATAAAGGCATTCCCTTGGTGGCAGCTCCATTTCGTTAGGGTTACAGTACTTTGGGGGACTGAAATAGAGTCAGACAATGCACTGCAATGTAACTCTGCCTGGCAGATTCTTGGCAGTCGTTACCTACCTTTATGAGACTCCATTGTGTGGACATCAATGTCTCCTTCTCAACCGCTCTCAGACAGCAAGTTAGTGGCCATGAATTTGCCTTTCTAATGTTCCTTAGGCATTTTCCCATCCAGTTCAAACTCAGAAAATTGTGCTAGGGCTTCATCTGCTAGCTAGCAGATGTCAGATGTTCTACAGTGTCATCTAAGCAACAGTCTCATCCTGTTTGTCTCTTGGTGGCTATTCTTGTTAATTTTCAGTGATTTTAATAAGTGAGGAGGTCTTCATTCAGTGAAAGGAAGAAGTATTCTGGAAGAAAGCTGGGCAGGGTAATCTGAAATGGGAGGCTTGAAGCTCAAGGTGGAGCAGCCCATCCATTCATGCTGCGCAGTACCTACTGCAGGCTCTGTTTTGACACTGAGAATTTCAAAGAATTATTTTAACCAAAATTCTGATCTTTTCCACTAAAGATGGTCCTCTGAAAGCAGAGGAAGTTGATTTTTCAGAAAATAGGTCTCTTTTGAGATGCCTCAATTTCACTTATTGAAAAATTGTGGCTCATTAGTTGTTTAAAAATCTTCACCATAGCTTTCAGTTGTGTCAGACACATTTTGTGCTAGGTCTCATGTAACTCTCCTTTACAAGGAATATCTGTTGTGAATATAGGCTTTTCTGCTTAAGTATTTGTTAAATTTGGTAACTCTCATTAAAAACAAGAGCTTGTCAGTCCATAAGCTGTTCACAGTGAGCGAGATGAGAAGACTATTAAAATCAGTGGGAAGTCTGCTGTCGACTTCGAAGGGCTCGAGACCTTCCATCAGCCTTTGTTAGCGGTGTGAGATTGGTCAGCTAAAACACCCAGCATTGTTTCCACCCCTTCCCATGTTTCCTTTCAGTAAAGCCGTAATTGCCACAGCGGATCAGCCCCACACTCTGGTCCAGAACATGGTCCCATAGACGGACAGGTAGGGGTTGAACCCAGGCAGGGACAAGAATCTCTGCAGGGGCCAGTTACAGGCTAACCTGGCTCCAGGGAGCACTTCATTTAACCTCTAAAAATTAAAGGGTAGCTCATGTCCTAAAGCAGGAGAATCCAATTCCTACTTCCCGTGGTTTTTTGTTTGTTTGTTTGAATATTTATTGCTACAGCTTTGCCTTTCCATATTCAACATTCAACCTGTTTTTAATTCTTGCTGAGCTCTTAGTTTCAATATTGCCTTATGGTGATGAGTTCTACTGGTAAATGATGAGGCTTTGAGGAAAGATCGTTCTTTTTATCGGTTTTAAACACACCACCTTCAATTTCAGTGAATTTCCCCAGGTTCTTAGGAGACAAGATGAGACACATCCTAGCACTATTCTTTATTTGCTATTAATGTTCTGCTTCAGGTAAACAAGCCAATCTGTCTGCTCACTCCTAATACAAAAACACGTAAAGACTCAACCTCATGATTGGGTGAATGCAACTCTTTTTTTTTTTTTCCCAGCAGGCAAATAAAGGTGGCAGGGTACATTTTCAAAAGACCTTCTTGTTAAATTTGTGGAATTCACTGGTGTTTCGGTGGCTCTCGGTGATCATCTAGCTTCTGTCAACTAACAAATAGCCCAGAAAGAGGAGCAGAGCGAAGTTGGCCAGTTTTTGTTGTTACTCGCCCCACTCTAGTTCACATGCGCTGGCATTCTCTTGCTGGCCTCTTCACCCAAGTGTGTTGAGTGAAGAAAGCTTCTTCTATTCTATTTTAAAACTGTATGTAAACATCACCAAATGGGTGAAGAATGGGCTCTGTCTTAAGTAGGTTGTTTTTCCTGTAGTTCTGTTGAGGTAAATGGGGAGACGTGGGGAGGTTTCTGTGTTTAACCATGACACCATGGCACACACACTATACGCAGTGCAAATAAAATTTAAAAACAATTACTGCTTAAGACGGCATACAAAGTGATTTCTGTAAACCTGTTATTTCTTGCCAGATTGGATGGGCTGGTTTGGGATGCTGATAGAAACCCTTTATTATTTATCTTCCACAGGTTGTAATTCATTTTTGCACAACAGCTAAATGCATTTACATTTAAGGATTTTTTAAAAAATATTAATCTATTGGCTTATCTTGACAGATTTACAATGGTATAAAGTGTAGAGGAGTTACTACGTTCATCCATTTACACTGTAAACTAATCTTGTCCCTGCATGTTGCTGCTTTTGCTTCCTTTTAAGTGGTATTCACAGTGTTTCATAGCACTTTCTTCTCTGTTTTCTTAGCAATGTACAGGTTTACTATGTTAATCCATATCAGCTTTATCTAATGACTAGCTGCCCAAATGGCTTAAAAATAATGGGTCTAATGGCACATACACGTACTGATAGCTGGCTAAGCATAAGCGGTGGGTTTGGAAGTATTTTTAGCAGGAAAATAAAAAAAATAGGAATTCTTTTTTCAAATTGATTCAGAAGGAACATTTATCAAGATGCTGCTTATTTAAATATTTAACAAATAATTAGCTTACAATGTAACAAAAATCCATTTGTTAATCCTGAAGAATGTGAAGGAAAAAGTATTTTTAAAAGGCTACCTGGAAGCTGTACAACATTAAAAAAGCTTGTCATTTATATTGTTCTCAAAAAATGGTAACAGATAAACATGTTTATAATTCTTGAGCATTGTAGATGAAAAGTGGCTCAAGTTGGTTTTGAGTAACAGGAAAATGAGATTTTATCATGTATGATGAAGCACAGGAGAAAAGAAAGGGTTTTGAGGTTTTATTTTGCTATCATTAAAATTCTGGCTATCATTATTTTGGCCATCATTAAAATTTCTCCCAGTAAGGGACAAAATCACCAAACTTTATGCTGCAGCCTTGACTGAATCCTGTGCAAGAGCTATTGCAGCGCAGAATCACAACTCGGAAGTCAGTAGGAGTTTCTTGTATCTGAGAGCAGAATTTAGTGTCTTGTGCTGTTCCAGGCTTGGTGTTGGGCTTGCTCCTAATCATTGAGGAGGGTTCTGGTAGATGTCAAGTGAAGAGAAGAATAGAGCACGCATCCTTCACCACTCAAGCCAGACAATGAAATTAGAAAATGGCACTGAGAGTTGCTGTGAGAGAATTCCCCTAGATTTCTAGAGGAAAAATAAAACTAGAATGTATTGATTAAAAAAAAAAAGATAAAAGAAAAAATTAAAAAAGAGAGCAGAAAGGAAGAGGGGGGGGAAGGGGAAAATAAATCAGAGAGACCTTGCCAGAGTCCTCCTCAAAACCTATCTAATAATAAAGTCCAAAATTAAAAGCTGTATTGTCTTTTTACATAAAGGCATGTGTACTTACTGTTTCTTCTTAGTTTCTGGTTCTGCATTTTTCAAATCTCTTACCGAGCATTTTGCATGCATATGATGTTTGCAGCACTACCCGCTCTTATTTGAAGACTGTTTTCAGAAGTCATTATTGAACTATAAGATAAAAAGGTATAAGCATAATTACGTGTTAAAGAGAATAAATATGTTCTGCTAGATAGTTAACCAGGTGAGGTTAAACAAGATAAGATGAATTCTGGTCTTTTTAGAAAACTGACAGTCTTCATTTTAAGCTACAATGTAAAGTGCTTTATCCTGAGATTAGGTATTGTGGCAGAAGCGAAAACTGCCTTTTTCCCCTAACCGTGCCAGAATACAACCTCCTTTTCTTTCTGCGCTAACAAGACTGCTTTACCACCACAGCCCACTCTAAGTAATTAAATCAATCCTTTGTACTTACCGTATTCTCCTCTAGTGACGGTACTAGATCTGATTATATGCTTCATGCATATTCAAAGTACGGCACTGACAGCTCTTTAATGAGCTCTTACTTAATCAGTACGAACAATGTTCATCTTGTTCTTTTTTTCCTCATACATTAGAGCTAGGAACAGTTGGGGAAAAAATGAAACATCCAGCATTCATTTGAAAAATATATTGTACTTTGAAAAGTGTCTAAGCTGGGGAAGTTGCATTCTGCCCTTTAAAAGTCTGATGGACAAATTGGATTACTAGTATTGGATTAAATAACAAATGGTTAGAGGAGAAATGAGAAAAGCTCTCTGTGATCACAGGCTTTAATATTTTTTGTTACTTATAAAGCTGAAGGGGTCTTTAACCAGTTATTAAAGTCAGGATTAATTTGTAATGGTCCAACTTACTAGCTTTAAAAGGGTTTTGTTGTTGTTGTTTTTATCGAAAACAATAGTGTAATGCATGTATTATGGAAAAAAATTTAAGTTTAAGATCTGTGGGCTATTTATAGATTTTCGTCATCTTGTACTGGCTCAGATAAGGGGTTTGCATGCATGGGATCGATTTGTTCTCAAACATGTTTTTCGTGTCATTTAAATAATCTGTACAGTATTTTGTTTTACTGAGAACCACACAGATATTTTCCCAATTTTAATTTTCAAGCATTTGTAGTCAATTATGTACTTGTTTTACACTTTGAAAGTGGAACCAAAACCAACCCCAGCAGCGGCAGGGTTTTACAGAGTGAAGCTGTGTTGAAGAAACGCTTTTTCTAAATTTTTTATTTAGAAATTGTAAGTGTGAGTTTAGCATGTGATATCTCTGCATTAACAACACTCAGTTTTTCTTTGTTGAAAGTGTTTTGCTTGCATCCTTCCACCAAGGGGGAAAAAAAAAAAGAAGTAATGCTCCAATGGTAGTGTATTTGCTGAAAAGAGTTATTTACATTTCTTATGTATGAGAGTTCATCTTTATTTTGCTGGCCTAGGAAGAAACTGTTTCTGCTCCATGTGCAAGAATTTAAAAGCTGACGGTCAACAAATGAAATATCAGCATTGACTGCTATTAATATTGCACACATGTGTCATTTCACTGATCAAAAAGGCCTTCGCCAGGGTACAATTGGCCTTTTTCCAAATTGCAAGCTTTTTCTCGGCTTTTTCTTTTTTCGTCTTTCTTCTTTTGTTGCTGCCCGGGGATTTGTGCCTATCGCAGCCGATATCACATGACCAGTGTCAGGGCATCACATGGGTCCAAAGTGAATACAAAAACAGATTAAAAATTCTGTAAAAACAATCGACACTTTGTTAACTCGCTTTTAAACCAGCCTATTCTATGGATATTGCGTGTGCTTTGGTGTCAGCGTGGAAATATCAAAATAGGCACCTGCTCAGATCTGACTTGACAGCTCCAAGCTTTACCTAGAGCTTTTCTCGTTATATCTTGCAACTAACTTTATTTAAGAGGAATGCATTAACAGAAAGAAGTTTATGTTCTTACTCTGAGATTCTATGGCATGAAGTGCAAGTTCAGGTCCGCTGTTGAGTCAAACTCCTTTGAATAATATCTGTCTCTCATTTCTTTTTCAAGGCTTGCAAAATGAAATGCAGCAAGAGCTTGCATTTGTAATGGCATCTTTTAGCCAGAGATCCCAGACCACCCCAAAGTCAACAAATTTAGTGTCATAAATTGAGTTACTATGTTACTATGACCATGTATGTCTGGTTGTGAGAACTTTTTTCACTGGCGATCTATTTTTTTTTGTGTGGCAGCCTCATGCGTCAAAGAGTAGACCAGTCATTTTGCAATGATAAAAAAAGGCAATCTATCCCCTTTTTCTTTCCCTTTCCCCCAAATAAATTTCACCTACTTGGTGCATTTCAGTGAAAGGTTGCTAATAACAGCAGGGTTATAAGTGGATATGGGGAGGATGTCTCGCATCAGAAAGAAGAGCATGCCAAGTAGCGTAACGTTTTCTTACTTTGTGGGTCCACCAGCTCCACCCCAAGCTGACCGACTTCCCTGTTCATCTCCTTTTCCTTCCCTTGGGCACCAATCCCGCTGGCCACTGGCCTGTCTTGCATGCAGCGGGGTCATAGACTAGTGAGGAGGTGGCTCTCCTTGCAGATCTGGACTTGCACACTGCTGTGGCATTGGAGTGTGAACGTGCGCGTGGCAGGCACATACATGCAGGCATTTCAAATGCTCCCATCCAGAAATTGCAAGCTTTTCTTTAGAGCAAAACAGTATTCTTCTGGTGTCTTTCCAGCTTCTGGTGCTGGAAATTGCTTCTCTACAACTAGGGATCTTACAGTTTAAGTTAATGAGATAGCTTCCTTGAGTGTACAGCACCTTGCATCAGAGATTTCAAAACCCTTTGCAAACACCAAAGAATTAACCTTTAGCACCCTTGCAACATGGGTAGGGGTGATTACCCCCATATTACACACAAGGTGCTTAAATGCAGAAATCTGCCTGCGTCCTCCCAGTGAAGCCATGTTGAAGCTGGGAGAAGTACTCAGAAGTCCCAGCTCATGGTCCTTTGCCACTGTTCCAGGCTTCTTCCTAGATTAATTTTAACCGTAAGAAGTATGTGAGTTTCATAATTCAGTGAGGACCATAAAGTCATTGCTCCTCAGCTCGACTTAGGAGATGAGAATAACAGGTCACCACAGACGTGCAGTCTCCACAAAGGAACTGGATGAGGTCTCTTCTAGTCCCTAAGCTCAGAGAGAGTGAAATTTGGCTGAGCGACCCTGCTACATGGAAAGGACAGTCAGGAG
The DNA here is from genome assembly GCF_000695765.1 of Mesitornis unicolor. NCBI lineage: Eukaryota > Metazoa > Chordata > Aves > Mesitornithiformes > Mesitornithidae > Mesitornis > Mesitornis unicolor. The sequence goes on from NW_010159851.1 coordinate 64,263, forward strand.
CCTTCTGGGCGCTCATCTGCCTTTCCCTTACATGGCCTGATGATGCAGAGGTGGTAATGTAGATTCTTAGAAAGTCTGGTAAAATATAGCACTGCCTGCAGGTAGGCTATGGAGGGTCCTGATCCTGCCTGGAAGGCAGTGATGGACATGGGCTGGAGAAAGGGGCGCTAGTCCATTTATACACACATGGGGACCCTTAGGCACCTGGACCCCAAAATGATTTGTATTTGTGCAGATTCTCCCTTTGATTGTGGATTGAGGAAAGGAGCAACGCTTTCCAGCTCATCATCTGGACTCTGGCCATAAGCGAGCAGGTGCCCACGCCTTGGCCAGGGGTTCAAGATTGCCGTCTCCTCTGCAGCTACTTTGATCCCTACCAAATCATCCTGACTGCACTAGGTTTGCATGGGTGGAGTGGCTCTTGTCCACAAGCGTTGTTTTTGTGCTTGGAGGCCTGTGATGACCAGACATCTTTTAGCAGCAAGTTTTTTTTCATTGGGAACATAGCAAGAATACAGTTCTCTCAAAATAATTTTAAAGATACAGCACTTTTAAAAAGGTGTTTATTCAGGTTGAGGTATCAGCATGGTAAAGAACACTAACATATATAGAATATATAGTAGAATATATAGTATATAGTATATAGAATAATTTTGCTTTCAAAGATTTATTTATGGAAAAAGCAGTAATGAGCTTCAGGACTTGTATGATATTTTTACAATTTTAGAGTCTGCCTTGTGATGCTCAATGATATTGGAGACTGATACTCCAAAACCTGAAATGAAGGATGTAGCTCAATTTGTGAAATGCCACGTAAGTAATGAGATTCTTTTGATTGCAGGAAGAAACACTGAAGAAGAAGAAGCGATGATGCAGGAATGGTTCATGCTGGTTAATAAGAAGAATGCCTTAATAAGACGAATGAACCAGCTTTCTCTTCTGTAAGTACGGACTGATATGTGTACTTACAAAAGGATGTTTTACTGGAATATGTACCCAGCAGATAGATGCAAAACTTTTTTGTTTTCTTCACATTAGACCTCCAAAATGTTCCCTCAAAGTGAGTATCACGGATGCTTTGTGAAGCACATCAAGTAACTTATTTCTCTCATATTTCAGACTTGAAAATGAGAAGCATGCAATGACACAAGATTAGCCAGAGCTGTGAAAAAAAATAATTAAAGAAATATTAAGCACAGTTACATTTTCAAAGACCCAGCAGTAGAATAAAATTACATTTTAGAAATGCGCAAATAGATCTGGATTGTGCCTCAGATGTGGCAGGTGAAGACTTTGGAGAGAGAGCAAAACTTGAGTCGCTACCTGCTTTGTAGAAATCTTCAATCCCATCGCTAGTTCAGCACCACCGGGCTGCTGAAAGGATATTAGTGAATCAGTCATGGTGCGATGATACCACCGATACTGCAAAGTAAGGACAAATGTACTTTTTTCGGTAGCACCGGTGAGGAAGGGAGAAGACGCTGCTCGTTTTTAGAGGCGTTCTGCCCTCAGCGCTTCTTTCCCAGCTTCTTTCGGTTTGATTATATTTCTTTCAGTAATGCCACCTAGTGTAGACGGCTGCATACATCCCTGGGAAGAGTCTGTGCTCACGAATTTCCCGCCGTGTCTGAACTTGACAGAAGATTCTCCCTTCAAAATATTAAGCTTTCTAATCCTGTGTCTAATTTTCATTATTCATTAGGGCAGAGTGTATATAGGATAATACTTCCAGTGTCATATTATCTTGGTGAATAGGCTGATACTGGAATTTGTTCATTAGATCCATGGGAATGTTTTATACTTAGGACATTCCACAACAGCTGCTCCAAGGATGAGTATGAAATAATTATGTTCTGTAGCACAATAGAGTTAAACTGACAGAATTAAAGCTGACATTATAGAAAATGAAAAGGCCCTGTTACTGAATATGCCACCTGAGCAAGGTTTTAAGTTTGTGTATCATTTGTTTGGAGTAGCTTAAAGTTAAAGAGAAAAGTCAGTTATGAGTCCTAAAATCAATGTGAGTTAAAGGTTCTTTTAAGTGTTTAATGATTTAGTAATTAACATATTGATGAACTTTTGCAACTTGCCTAGGGAAAAAGAACATGACCTAGAAAGGCGCTATGAACAGCTGAACCGGGAGCTGAGAGCAATGCTTGCTATTGAAGGTAAGAGCAATGCTCGATATGGTACCAAAGGAAGGAAAATGCTTGCTGCCGAGGGTGGCTACCTGAAAGTACCAAATGTGGAGGCTTTTCTGAAACCCAATTAAGAATTAACGCTGATATTTACATCGTTTCAAGTAACAGCACACAGCAAATATATGGGGTCCGCGATCCCATTCTTAAGTTGTAATTGGAAAAAAAATAAGGAAGTCCAAGATATGGGACAAAGAAACATGGTCTCCTTGGAATAAACTTCGAAAAAAGTGGTGAGGAGGTAAAGAGTATTTGCCTGGGGTTTGTTATTTTTTGTTGCATTAATGCTCTCCGGGCCTTCCTGCAGCATTGCGCTGCTTTGGGTGCCACAGAAAATTGAAGGGGTGATCCACAGAAGGGAGCCTCCTTCTTTTTAACTCTTCAGACCTGGTTCACAACCGTATCTCACTGGGGGGGTTTGCGGGAAAAAGTCTCATTGGTTTTGGTGGTAAAACGCTGCGTTTGCCAAGTAAATATTTCATTGCAAGCAACACCAGGATTAGTACAATCCTTTGCACAGATTTTCTCCCTTCTCTGCAACTCTCCCGAATTTAGTCACCTTACCTGAATGAAAACTCATGGGAAGATTGACACACGGGATAAATGAAACAATTGCGTCCTTTCCATAGGGCTTTCAAGTGAATTGTACAATAATCCTGGGGATGATTCATAATAAAAAATAAACATCCAGATAGCTTAAACCATTGCTTGCATTATTTTCTTATTTAAATATCTTAAGTGTTTTCTAATGCTGCACAGCTTATACCTCTCAGTCACAAATGCTGTCTTATAGTTCAAAGATGTTTGCTTAAAAGTTAATCCTTTGGGCTCTGTAAAATGGACCTTTTGTCTAATCAATGCAAATTGATTTTGCTATTCTGTATTGACCTCTCAGCCCTTTGACTGTCCATGGTAATTTCTTTCTTCACCTGATAAGGTACCTGATCCATAATAAATCAAATCTAATTAGTTTGGAGACTTCACTGGGAACATAAGTTTGTAGGAAAAAAGCGGCAGGTTACAGGTAGTTTTTTCGTAACTCTCCATCTGTGGTTACATTTTTTGCATAAGACTGCGTTCACTATATTCTTGGATAATCTTGAGGCATATATTATATACATTGCTTCCTGCAGAGACAAGCCAGATTAATTGGGAATCAAACTAATGAAATATCTAAAACATAAAATACTCTAAAACCAGAGAGGAGCTAAGAGATGCTGGTTTTGAAACAGAAATTTCAATGTTGAATTACCTCTTATCTGTTTTATTGTCTTGGAACATCCTACCAGCAGCCTTTAAATGTCTCTCAGCCTATACCATTCACACGTTGACTTGAGCAAAAAATCTGTCCTTTTTTCGAGTTCAGAGAGAGATACCAAAACCCAGAAGGGTCCCTTTTTTTTTTTTTTTTTTTTTTTTTTTGTATTGCTGATGATATGGTAAAACAGGGGTTCAGGGAGAAAACGTAAGTGCTGGAGAATTTTGGTTTTATTTTGTATTTATGCAACAAAGTCTGTGTTCAGCAGTTTAACTCTCAATAAGATTATTAGTCTGCTAGAAGTTTTAGCAGCTATCTGCTTTTACCTAAAGAAAAAATATTAAAGGAGAAACACTCTCAAGGAATTGCCTGTGAAATGTTGAAATATGCATTCATGACAACTTGCCTCTCAATGTGTGTGTCATTTTCTGTGTCCAACATATGCTGGAGTGCAAAGATGCACTTTTGGGAAGCACTGGTAAAACCACACCATTTATAATATGGTTTCCCTGAAGAAGCATGGGCTGCTCGCACAGCCCGGCACAGCACTCTCTGCTCCGAGGCCCTTTAGCCGGTTCCTAATGAGTGCTTGGGCTCCGTGAATGAGTTGAAAAGACAGATAGCATTTTTAGCAACACCAATTTAAAACCCGAAATATATGGGCAGGAAAAAAAAAAAAAGCGTGTAACAGGATGGGGCTGGTTTGTTTGTCTGAAGGAAAGGCAGAACGCAGCAACTCAAACTGGAACTTAAAAAAGTAAAGTCTTTGAAAGGTGATAATTACTGTTTTGGTAAATTGCTGTAACTCTTCCGCGCGTGACTGTGCTGTTTAAAAATCTATCAACCAATTTACTTCACTAGTTGGTGACAGGGTAAAAAAAAGAAAAAAAGCAGCAGTGCCTCGCAGAAGGTAGCAGCCTGCTGATCGCAGATAAAGGCGGTTTATTGGCGCCCGGCCTGCCCTGCCTGCGCAGGCAGCGTGTGGGCAGCGCTGGCGTCTGGAGGTGCTGACCGTTATAATGTTCAGTGATGTGGAGACAGTGTCCTCTTAGCCAGCCGCTAAAATGGAGGCGCGGGCAGCTGAATGGCCTTTTGGAGTGTTGCGGCACTTCACGCGGAACACATGAATGACCCGGGGTGGTAAAAAAAGGCGTCCTCTGCTTAGCCGTACAGATAGGAAAGAGAGAGTTAACGTGCTAGAAAGTGTTCCTCTCTTTCCGCTGCTGAGGCTGCTCCGACCAAGAAAGGCCTGAAATCCTTGCCTAGCAAATCAAAGAAAATATAGGTTACTGGGTTTGCTGTAACCTGCGCACATCGGAACACGTTTTGGCTGCCTGTTTGGGAGCCGGCCGGCTCGTGTAAACAAGGTGCTACGTTTCAGAGCCTGATTTTTTTCCGCGGCCGAGTGGCGGGATGCCTTACTTTCAGCTACCTTTCCTCTCACTCCTTTCTTTTTTTTTATTCATTCGAGATTTAATGCTTCCTTAGAAAAGATAAGTTCATTTTTGCACACCTTGGGGTGGTGTGTTCATTTTCTGCCCAAGAAATGGATCTTCTTTCGGATTTTGTACATCTTGATTTATTCTTGGCTTATAGTTTGAAGTGGGTGCTCTTCTAAAAGGATTTATGCATAGGTTCACTATTTTTGTAGTTATGGTTTATATGATAAGCTTTTTATATTTAAAATCAATATGTAATCCTGTGGAGGAGCTTATCCTCTAAAACCCCATTTGTAAATCTATTTTAGCTTTGTTACACCGCACAGCCACAGTATTCCATAGATTGATTAGGTTTAGCAGCAGAATCCTATCAAATGGCCTGCTCTGATGATGATGCAAACTCTTTCAGGATTGCTAGTTGACTGGAACTAAAGATAAGACCTGACTGCAATCCCCCAATGTGCTCTTTACAAAACTAGTGTTAATTTTCATCAAAGTGCTGGGCTTATTTATTATAGTGGCGAGGTTGAAGGTTTTACTACGAGAACTTTCGACCATTTCTATTAAAGCATTTCTATGGGAACCGGACGCCTGTTTGCTCAAAGTAATTATCAGTTGAAGCCGTGGGGGGGTGGGGGGGGGAGGGAGACAATATGAAGTCAATGAAGGTGAATAATTGAAAACATTTCTACTTTAACGTGAATTTAGCGAACTCTGTCATTTTAAACTGCCCATCGCAAGCAGTGGCATGGGGGGCTTTAGCTTTCAACACTTTTAGCTCATATACAGCCTCAGAGCTTAATCCTATTTTTGTCCAGAGTGTAGCTTTTATAACAGTATTATTCTGAAATCTCCAAATTAATCACAGCCCATATTGTAGCTTCCCAGAGCTGCAGTCAGCCTCGGTAACTATATGTGACAGGTGGTATAGGTAATCCTGGCTTAAAAGGCACAACAGGTAGGAATCAAACTTGGGCACGGTCACTTTTTTAAACATAAGGATGGTTCCCGAAACTGCTGCCCTGCAGTATTTTGTTGGGTAAAACAAAATAGCAGTGTAATCACATAGAAAATATTAACGAAATACTTTGTGCCTGTTCCTCTTTTAACCAATTGTTACTTGACTGTATTTATTTTTAGGAGGGGGTGGAAGTTAGGCTTTTCTGCCAGCAAGTTTTCCCATGGCTTATTTCAAACAGAAATAATAAACAAATGCAGAAACAGACAAACAAAAACCCCAACCAGTTTTGTTCTGTGAAGTCCCGATGTGATGTTATTTAACCCACAGGGCTGCAAGATGGAGCAACAAAAACCACAGCTCTTAGAAAGGGACTTAGCGGAGAAAAAGAATTTTTCAACTAAGTGAAAATTATCAAAATTGCAAAATAATTAAATCGAGTCCAGGTAGAGGCAGTGGATTTCAGGTCCCTTTTCACCCAGGGCTTCATGTGCCCAGATGTGCCGGGGAGCCCGAGACTCAGCACAATCATCCGCAGAAGCGTGAGAGGGCGAAGTTAACCTGAAAGTTGGGGGGGAGCAAACACCCGTGAAATTCTCCGCCGTGTCTGTTTCCTCCCTTTCTCTCCGCTGTTGCCCTTCGCAAGGCGATTTCGTCGCGCTGGGGTTGCCCTGCGCATGCAGGGGCTTTATTTTGCGGGTAAAACCCTCCCGTCTGGGGCAGCGCTGGCTCTCGGAGCGGTGTGTTTCAAACGGGGCGAACTGGAGGAGCCTTCCCTAAAAGGAGTGAAAAGCGCAAAGCAGGGCTGGAAAGCGAGAGAGCGCCTGGAAAATTCGCACCGGAAAGGCTGCTACCCGAATTAAAACAGCTTTGTCGCGGGAGAAATGGCTTAGATTCCCGGGAATTTGGGCTGGTAGCTTCAGCTGTAATCTAGGTACACCTGGAAAATTATTTCCTTAACAACAGTGCGGAGGGGAGAAACACATTTGGATATGAAAGGGAAATGGTAAAAGGAAAAGGTGAAAAAGTGGAACCGGCGGGAAATCTGGGCAGCCCCGCCAGGC
>NW_010159852.1:0-18315 GCF_000695765.1 Mesitornis unicolor
CCCTGCGGCCTTCGGCATCCCTCTGCCGGGGCGCTCGGGGGTGTGAGTGCGTGCCCTGGCCGGCCTCAGCCAGCCCTCCCTGCGCCGCCCTCCTGCCGCAGGAGGCCGGAGCGCCTGCTGTGCTCCTGCCCAGTGCCTTCGGCATGCGGTGCAGCGCTCGCCAAGCGGGCTGAGCTTGTGCCAGAGGAGGCGGGCTGCTGTCCTACCCGCCCTGCCTTTGCAAAGGCGCCGTGTCGTGGAGTCCGTTTCTTGTCTGTTGGCAGACTCTGCAACCGCTGAGTTACAGTCGAGCTGACTGAAGTGCTACATGTGTGGTGCTGTTTGTAATTTTTTTGAAGAAGCAGCAGCAGTTGTGGATGTAGATATAAATTTGTTTTCCAGTTCTGTTAATCCAGAGTCTCTAACACTTCTACCCAAGCCTCCTAATTACTAGTGCAGTTTAACGCGTGTACCAAAAAATCTATTCGAAAGTAAGGGGTTAGTTTACCTGGTTTTGAAATCTGAAGAATCTCTGAAAGCAGCCTCATCGTTGACAAGCATTATTGTTTTTTGACATCTTTTACAAATACAATAGTCGATATTCCTGAATCTTAAAAAGATCTTTAAATTATTATTCTTCTGTATATCTGTAACCAGTTTTTACTATTGAGCTGAGTCAGTCTAAGCATGACTCTCCTCTTAGTTGGTCTTGGTACAGTCTGGCAGGACAAATGGCCCAAGATTCCCTCCAGAGCACCTTGTTTTTGTAGGTCCAGGAAGCATGATGGTGCAAATCTAGTCTGGTTTTGGCTTAGCAGAAATGGGACAAAATATGTAATGCTGTTATTTCTTATACATGTTTTTACTGAGAACATTCTGCGGAACAGAAAAGGCATGAAAGGTGTACTAGAGGAAGGAAGATGCAGCCCACACTGAAGTGGTGGGAGATTCACCTTTTGCATAAACATGTTGTTTTTATATGGTAAACAGACACCACCCTGGAAACAGGAAATTATCATCATCTGCCATGTAAGCCATTACTTTAAGAATGTATTTCCCTGTTCTAGCTTGCCTGTTACAAGGCACTATAAAAAAAGTCTTAAATGAACAAAATCTTACCCAGAGCTTTTATAGAAGTTAGGGGAAAAAAGTTCATTTATAACTTTTCATGACTAGACTATGGGAGTACTTTTCCTCTGAAACTAGCAGAAAAATCTAGTAACCATTTCTTGAGAGCAAACCACATTGTTAGAACGTGAAACTTCATCATTACTGACTTCAGTTTAGCAATTTCATGTTGACCCTGCCAGACCTGGTCTGGCTTCTATAAAGCCACCGCGCCTGTTGTAACCTTATGTTGTAGGCAGTGCTAGAGTGAAGCTGGCACTTCTTTAGAGTTAGTTTGTTTTATTTTTGCAAGGGAGGGAAGCATTAGCTGGCTTAATTTTTGGACTGGTTTAACTTCTTGAACTGACGTAGTCTTCAAGGATCACAGAAGTGCAAGGGAAATAAGCAAAAATGCAGGTGTTAGCTGGGAAGGGCAGGATTGCAGCAGTACTGACTTACGTAAGCTGCTTCGCCTTTCAGAATGACATCCTCAGGGTTATGATGCAGGAGTGGGGACAGCTTACCTTGGAGTGCTTGCAGTGATTTCTGTCCTCAGTACTCTGTGCAGCTTCTCTGTCTGAAACTGCAAATCTAAGGCTATGATAGGAAAGCTTTTATTGTGGCTACTGTGGAAATGCAAATTACAGGAATAGACAACAGGAAACTATTCACTGCCTTACTTGTATCTCAGTGAGGAAAGGCCAGCTATTTGAGAATTTCTGTTTTCTTAGTTCTTGATTACCTGAGAAAATGAAGAATGCCTGGGCAGGTTAATCTAAAGTAGAAGATCTCAGCTGTATCTGGCAGAGAAAGCAAAAATGCACAAATCTAATTTCCTGTAGCACATCATATTTCTGTCTTCTAGGAAAATGTGGTCGAACTAGTGACAAGTAGGCCAGGTCCAACCTGTGGAACACTTTTGTTTAGACTATTGCCTTTTCTTTTGAGATGAAAATGTGTTTGCTTCCACAATAATTAACACTTTCTATTGTACGTAGTACGTGCACATATGTCTATGGCAGCCCGTGTTGGGGCAAAGGAGAAGAAAAGGCTTTTTTCCACTGTGAGTGTGTGGCACAGTACTAAGCCTGGAAATTATCACTTCTGTATCTTACTGAGTCCTGAACCTGCCATCCAGTCCTATTGCTGCGGACTGGAGCACATAAAGATGATGAATATTTTTAATTAGATATTGTTCCATGTTTATATCTTAATGTATATTATCAAATTGACCAGTGTGTTTGTATGTGAGTCTTGTGGCAATTACATGCAGGTACTTATTAAGGGAAACTACTGTATAAAAAGTAGGAGGAGGTGGGCATTGTTGTGAGAGATGTACAGCCTAAAAAAAAATCAGAATTGTGAATGATTTCCTTAGAAGGAGATGCTTACATCTGAAAAACAAAGCCCTGTAATGAGGGTTTGGCTTTGTACTTGCTCTGGTCTTAATATGCCTGAGTGCCTTGGCACAAATCTGCTGGTTAGTGTATCTGCAAAATGGAGAAGGCTTTTTTCAGCAGAAGTTACGAAAATACCAAAGCAGTGGAAAATAAACAAAACTTGGACAGTTCTGATCTCTTTCAGACACACATTTCTTTCTCATGTGCACTGTTTTAAAACTTGGGAGGGTTATTTAATTTTAAAGGGCTGAACCAGACCTCAAAACTTGGGACTTTTACCTTTGTAAGTTGGTTTTAGAGTTTTTATTTTCCTCTGACAGATCTATTCTGAAGATGGAATCCTGAGAATCAAATTGAGTCTTGTTCTTGTTTACTTTTAGATGCCTGTCTTAGATGTCAAGCTGAAAACAAACAAGAAGATTGTGTTGGTATGTAGTGATTTCATTCACTTGTTTTTCAACTGAAGCTCCTCTCAGTAGGATGCATTTTAAAGTTTGAAGGGAATACTGATTTTATTAATGCTCAAAAGTAAACTGGTGTTCCATTCTACGTCATGTAATCTTTTTACATTAGTAATACTTTATGCTTTATTTTTGAGCACTAATAAAATGAGTTTTCACTTCAGATGTGCTGTAGAACAAAACAGTTTCAAATTTGCTGTCAACATGTGCAACTGAGAGGTTTAAGTTTCTGTCACCCTGGGCATAAATAAGGAGATGATAATGTAGACTTTTGAAGTAGGTAGGAAAAGGCTATGGGTTTGTTTGGTTTGGTTTGGTTTTTTCTTTCTGAGATGCATGCCAGAAGACACAATGGTAATACCAATAAAAATCCTTTAATCTGAAATAAATGTTTATCTGGGTTAGAAAGTGGTATTTTTCCCAGTCTTAATTCAGACACAGAGGAGGCAATTGCTTGTTTGTTCACTTTTCATCTGAAAAAGTGGAATCACTTGAGTTTGCTATAATGCTGTTTAAGCATAAACATATTTTCAATTGCATACCAACACATGCAGAAGCAAGTCTTAACTTAATTCTGATATTTTTAGGTCAGAAATAGAGACAGTTGTCCCAAAGAATTTGCTCTAAACCTTCAACTTTTAAACCAGTGGTAAAACTTTCCACAACCTTATTGTTTCCGTTGTGAGGTCTCAAACTTAATCCACTGTTGGTTTTGATGATTGTTTTAATCAGAACAGGAATTTTCTGTTCCATGTAACCGGCTTGCTAAGTGTCCTACTTAAGATATTCAGAGAGAACAAAAAAGCATAATTTACAACACTCCTTTGATTGATACCCTTGTATTCCAATACAGAAAATGTGAAGTAATAAGAGAAAAAAAATAATTTTGTTTAGGAGTAGGTGGACAATAGATAACCCTTTTTGTTGTGTTGAAACAGCTGTAGCCTGTGAATCACTTCTGGTCTAAGATCCCATTTTGAGGCTTTATACTGTGTCAGAAGTGCCTCCTTGATATCATACCTTTAAGTTTAAACATTGCATTTCAAATGAGAATTTGGTGATGAGTTCTTGTGTGATAGTACATCAGTAGTGCATTGGCTATCCTTTGGTACTGGGGAAGATAAAGTGAAGAACTTAGATAGTGGCATTTATTGTCTGCACAGAACTGATAAATGTGCTTATATATTCACAAAACTGTGTCACTTTATACAAGAAGATGATAATATATGGGGTTTTTCATAACTGGAAATAAATAAAAGGGTTGATGACAGAGAACTGGCTATCATCAGAATGGCCATAATCAGTCTCAGTGAATAATTCACTGATGACCCATTTTGTCTCTAAAGCTTGCAGTGGTTATAAACATCAGAGAATGAGAGTTTGGACCTTGTTGTACGTGTTGGTTGGACAGCTGAGCGTGACTGGAACGTGTTATTTTCTTCTCTTTCAGTGGTCTGGGGAGAATGCAATCATTCCTTCCACAACTGCTGCATGTCCCTGTGGGTGAAACAGAATAATCGCTGTCCCCTCTGCCAGCAGGACTGGGTAGTCCAGAGAATAGGCAAATAAAAACACTGCTGGTTTTATTTCTGTTGAACTTGCTGAAGTACTGTATGTCTTATGCCATATGCTCGTCCAAAAGAATGGCATGATTTATTTAGTTTATCTGCTACAAGAACAGTGGTTTTGTTGTATGCTCTGCTGTTCGAGGCGGCAGTGGTCGGTCTTACTGCAGATATTTCCCCAGCTCCAAAAAGAGAGACACTATGTTAACAAATGTATCTGTTATGATTTGAGTGTTAACCATGTCAGAGCCTAGAAATGTGGTGGTGCAGATTATGCCCTAAATGCAGTTTATTTAATGTTTTTGCACGGATAAATAAATTAATTTGAAAGGGCAACCTTACCTGTAAGTCTCATATGCTGCATAGTTTACTGTCAGGATAAGGAACTTGTTTTCTAAGTAATATTGTATACCAAAACACAGTTGGTGAGTTTTTCAGAAAGTATTCGTTTTTTAAAATCTAAAATAAATAGTGTAAAGCATTTGCTATGTGCTTTTTCTATCACACTATACTAAACATTTCTAATTTAGGTTTTCTTTTACTTTAGAAAATCTTGTTTTGTTGTATCTCTGAGTCCATTGCTGTATTTTATTCTCTTCTGTACATGATTTCTGCAACCGTAGTATTGAAATTTAACCACATTATTAAAAAAATATCTATTTCTTTCAAAGGTCATGGAAACATGTATTTTTAATCCAGAGACTTCTGGTACAAGGACAGGTATTTGGTATCAGCTAACTAGGAGCGTAAACAATCTCACTGGTTAGCTGACTAATACAGAAAGCAAACAAAACTGATAATTTAAATATCCCAAGGAAAGCAGGTACTAATTAAATCTAGGGAAAAAATGTTAAATTGTTATTTCATGAAGTCAATTAATATAAATTTATGATAATTTTATTGGTTACAGTGTTTTGGAAGTGGGAGAAAGCATTGCATAATTTTTGTAGAAATTCTCAATATATCTTTTTTATATGAATCATGTTTTTTTTCTTACAAATATTGTAAGTGCTTGTCTCTGCTTTCTCTTTTCCCTAAATATGTGAAGTAATTACTATTCATCTGTACATCTGCTGTGGTTTTTCTTTAAGATATGTAATAGGTTGGATTACTGCTTTAAGTCTGTAACAAGTTCAGGCTTAATAAAACGGTTAATAAATCTGGGTGAAATTGAAGCAACATTATACACATATTGTTTACTTAAACATTTAAGATGATAGTTTTAAAGGTTAATGCATTTCTCAGCAGATGTAGTTCTAGCTAGTTCTGTTCATTTTAAGTATATTTAAAGAGGTTTATCTTCACTGTATAAAGTAGTTCCAGTTGCCGTCTTTTTGTCATAAAACATACCTATAGAGTTTACTGTGTTTGTGTTTAATGCTTGTAATCTTGATTTGAAGATGTTTTGTTTTTTTAAATACAGCTTTCGTCTTATTACACACTGAGATTAAAAAAATCCTCCATGTCACTGCTACAGTGTGTCTGATCGGTTGTTATCCCAGATGGTTTCTGTCTTAAAATTGAAAACAAATACAAAATAGGTTAAGGTGCCTGTAGCATTTGTGGTGGTGTGGAGTATTTCATCTTAGCTTTTCTGTTTGTGTAAAAAAGATTCTTCTTAAAATGATCGCAAAAGAAAATCTGCTTGAATGTGAAAGTAAGTTTTAGCTGCAGAAGTTAAACTTTATCTTATCTACCACTTAGTTTCTCTGCCAGAATGTATTCACAGACTCCATCCTCTGACCTCTTTTAATTCCATCTAGTCCCATCAAATTAGGACGACTTCTTTCATTTTGCTGAAGTACCAAAATAGTTTTCGCCCTGCTTTCAGTTCCCATCACGTGCATGACGAGTAGCTAAGAATTATAATTGTAGAAAGGTTTTCCAAAGTGTCAACTCAAACCGGTGTTAAAACAAATGAGGTATTAGGAAAGTTAATATTGAAATCAGAGAGGCTGATACTTGTGTGTATCTATTTGTGTATTACAAGTATCTTGTTGCCCAGTAATTAGAGGTTCACCTAGAATATAAGGTACTGAATTTATCTGCATATTTTGTGTGATTTAGAGATTAGCTTAAGTCCCATTCTTTCTATGAGCTTTGCACCAGAGGAATTTTTCTCCTGTTCCAAATCATACCCTGATACTCCATTAGCATAGCTCTTAATAAGTACACATTTTTAGTCCTCAGTTTGTTCGCCTGTTGTACATGCAGAATAAACAACAACCAAACACACTGTTTTGTGGGTTGGTAACACTAACTTCAGTAGCTGCTGTTGAGTAACAGATTAATGCTGATCTACTTTTCTCCACTGTTTATTAAATACTGGGTAGATTTGGATAATTCAGCAAATCTAGCTGGAATCTTCTCTTAAAAGTGACTAGAGTAATGAGTATGTGTCCAAAGAGCATATTGCTTCACTTAGCTTTTTATGAAGTTACATTCTTTTAGAGAAAGTTTATGTTCTATAGAATGTGGCAGGATTCTCATTACTGGAGCAGAGTGATTTTTGGAGGTGTGAATATGTTTTTCTTATGCAGATATCATAAACATTATGTATTTCTTGGTTTGCTTAGACATTAGTATACCAGCAGCTGGTGGAAGCTTGAGTACACCCTTAGGTCCCCAGCTACGAGCAATTTGTGCTGCTACTCTAAGTTTGAGCTGTGGTGGCATTCTTGCTACATGTAAAATAGACTGGTGAATTTTAGGAGCTGAAATTAAAGCTTTTGTTATCTCCTTTATTGTTTTTCTGTACCCAGGATATTACAGGAATATGTTGTTGTGGGCACCATTTTCAGGAAGGCCACCAGCAAAATTCTGCATATCTTCCTCTGACTTTTTTCAGTTCTGCTTACTCTGCTGGCTGCATTCTTTAGCCTTTTATGTAACCTCCTTCTGCCCTGTATTGCATTCACCTGTACAAGTGATTGCTCTACAAGCAGGACTTTCCCATTCTCTACTTCAGAGGCCACCATGTTCTCGTGCATGCACAGCAGTTTGCAATGGATGGTGCTCTCAATCACAGCTAGAAAAACACTAATGTAATTTTGTAGAGTATAAGCATGAGTTATATGGCAAATGGATTCCATGCAGACAGGATTAAGCATGTAAAAACAAAATACTACATAGTAGTAGAGTGACAAAAAGCAGCCAAGAAGGGCTTAGCACTTACTGTAGGGAGTCTGAGAGGTGCCTGTTATTATTGCTGATGTTTAGCGGTCGTGATTCAGCTCTTCACCTTGTTCTAAGAGTGAAAGGAAGAGAAAAGGAAATTTGACCTTGACCTCAGGAGTACAGCTTGGCCCCATTGCTACTGGAAGAACCATGGAACTGCTTTTCCTGTTACTACAATACTTTCCTTATGTTTAAAGTTTCAACAGCCACTTGCCCCCATGGCAGAAGGGGGCTTAGCCTAGTAAGTGCCACCCATGATTTTTATTCTTTGGGGGGAAAAAATGGGGTACAGACTTCCTGATAGGCAGCCATTGAGTGAAGTCAGGTGGAATTTGCCTTCACTTGGTTATAATCAGCTTTGTCCCTTTGTTGATGCAACCTCAGCCACACACTGTTGCCACCTTCTCATCCTTCTACTTACTGTCATACAGCTCAGCAGGGAATACAAACTGAGGACACAATAACAGATGGAAGCGACTTGGCAAGATTTGGCTGGTTGTTTGAAGTGTTTTTCCTTTTTCTGTGGGTAGGAGATGAAGTCAGAACTGTATGTTGTTTCATATATAGGGATCGTTATTTTTAGACTAGCAGCAGGTCTTAGCCTCTGCATGTAATCCGCTCAGACAGAGCCACATGAGGCATCAAGGTTTGCAGAAAGCGTCTGTGGAGCTCAGAGTCACTGATGTTGAGTATAACTTGAGTTTTGGAAGTGTAGATGCTCAAAGCACTGATTTGTGTGGTAATTTAAAGCTCAGTGACTCATCTATGTCAACTTCTGTTTCTGGCATGGCAGATTTGTGATAAAGGCTTTTTATAAAACCAGATCCCAACATATGTCATTCTTGGTACATTGGTGTTCTCTGTGTCGAGAGACAGACACAAGGCTGTCCTATTAAATGTGGCCAAAGTGCCACTGAGTTTGAAGCGTGCATGTATTGCAGACGGGAACCTTTGCATGTTCTGAGCAGCCAAGGACAGTGCATTTAGAGGGAATCTTGGTACATTTAAAAGTTATCAGGGCCCATTCTGAAAAACACCAGCTGAACTACCTATGTTTGGTACTGCCAGTGAGGTTTGCCTAGGATGTCATCCCTCGGCTATACATAGCAAACTCAAAGCTCCTTACAGAGAAACCTCTTACCAGTCACTTTCCACAAATGGTGCATATACCTAAAGGTACTTAGTGAAAATCCTTGAGAGGTATTTAATGCAAAAGCAGTTAGTCTCTCTGGTGTTTTTCAGAAGCCCCCAGACACCACTAGCAGGGAGAAGCACAGTGCAGTTACAGCACAGCACTTGGGCCAGCTACTTGTTTTGTCTCAACCAGGCTCTGCCACCCCAAGAGCTTGCCAGCATGTGTGACATGGGGGGACTTGACAACCTGATTGCCAACACAGCCTACCTGCAGGCACGGAAGAGTGGAGAGGGAGACACCAAGGAGATGCAAAAGAGACGTAGGAGCCTCTCACTGCCCAAGATTGATCAATGCAAAGAGGCTAGACAGTCCGTTGTTGCTGACTACGACAGCATCTGTGAGCAGCAGCCCATTGGCAAGAAATTCTTCAGAGACTTCTTAGAGACGGTGCCAGAATATTTGGTAGCTAGGGAATTCCTGGATGAGGTGTCAAACTGGGAGTTGGCAGAGGACAATGTTAAGAGCAGTACCATGGAAAATATGATCACCAATTTTCTTAAGGCGGGCTCCAAAAACCACCTGGCTTTCATGAGCTCTGACTTGGCCAGCAAATGCCAGGCAGCTACTGAGAAAGATTATGAGAATGTCATGCAGCTGGCCAAGGAGGAAAGCAAAGTCTTCCTTAAAGACAAGCCCTTCCAAGACTTCCAGACCAGCCCCTTCTACGACAAATTCCTCCAATGGAAAGTTTTTGAGAAGCAGCCGGTAACTGAGAAATACTTCTATGAGTTCCGAGTGCTGGGCAAAGGTGGCTTCGGAGAGGTAAGAGCTGTACTTTTAAGGATGTGGGTCATCCCTCCCCTTTCAAGACCAGCAGGTGGGTTTGCAAAGAGGAACTTGGCAATGGGTTAAGAAATTGTCTAAGGTTTTGCAAATCTTGCTCTTTCAGATTTTCAGTTTCCCAGAAATAAGGCTGGGTTTGTTATCTAAACTGTGATATAGGCTCCAGGTGCCTGTAGTGAAGAGCTACTCTAAAATTTTTATGTTCTGTATCTGTGTTAGTAAAGAAGCAGGCTACTTTACAAAAGCTTGTGTAACTGTTCATGTAGTTAATTATTGGTCTGCTCCTTGGCACTGTTTCAGTCTGTGCAAGCCTGCACACTCCCAGATAAGTGCAGTTTAGGGAATAGCACAGATCAGGATCTGTTCCCAAAATGTACTATGAATAAAGCTGCCTTTTTTGAGATAGAAGAGAGTTTAGCTATACAGGTGCAAGTTGTGTATGTGGCTTTTTCTCACTGGTCAAAGAATAGGTCCTTGTTCATTTCATTTGCTAATGCATGTCCACTAATGGTGTCCTTGAGGTCCACTGTATAAGGTCCAGAACAGATTGTATGTTTGTTTTTTCCTTATTTTCTCTGCTAATATACTCTGCCATGAAAGTTAGCATCACCAGCTACTAATAGGAACAGGAGCATCACAGATACCTGCCTATTACTGCCCTTGATATTCCAGCCTGTGTGTGTGAAATTCCTTCGTTACCTTTCCTTGTGCATCTTGCTCCTCTAGGTTTGTGCCACCCAGGTGAAAAATACTGGCAAGATGTATGCCTGCAAGAAACTGGATAAGAAAAGGTTGAAAAAGAAAGGTGGAGAGAAGATGGCACTACTGGAGAAAGAGATCCTGGAGAAGGTCAACAGCCCTTTCATAGTCACACTAGCTTATGCCTATGAGAGCAAAAGCCATCTGTGTCTTGTCATGAGCCTCATGAATGGAGGGGATTTGAAGTATCACATCTACAATGTGGGGGAAAGGGGTTTGGAAGTGAACAGAGTGATCTATTACTCAGCTCAGATTACCTGTGGGATTCTGCATCTCCATTCCATCAAGATTGTGTACCGGGACATGAAACCAGAAAATGTTCTCCTAGATGATAACGGTAACTGCAGACTGTCTGATCTTGGATTGGCAGTGCAAGTCAAAGAGGGAAAAAGCATCACTCAGAGGGTGAGTATAAATTCATTGAACATGGGCAGTGGGAAGGGAAGCTGTTCTATTTCTAATACATTGTGAGTCCAGGACTTAATTCCCTGGGATTTGTTCTTTGCTAAAGACCTTACGTGGTCATTTCATTCTGAGAGACAGGTAGTAAGAAGATTTGGTTAATTAACTCTCTAGATGCTATATGTAGTGAAATAACTTCTCTTGCACAGAAACAGTAGAATCAAATTGACCTGTTGTTTCTCTTGAGATAAACTCTGGAACCAACCATTTTAGAGAGGCTGACACAGATGCCTTGTGCTGTGAGCAGTAGTGCATAGTCAGGGATTTAACCTGTGATTTGTTTGGATAATGTGCAGCAGTCAAAGATACGACTCCTCTGTATGCGGTTTTCACTCCCAGAAGAATACAATTTCTTCCAGACATTCTGAAGTGATGCTGCTGATTGTAAGATCAAGGTGCTGCACAATAAACCACTGCCAACCTTCTTCCTCCAACAGATTAATTTCTGAGAAAGTTAGCAGGCTTGATGAGCGTTTGCAGATGTACATGTCTGTGTGTGTGTGCAGGAAGAAGGCAAGGGATGACCAGCTGATTTCTGCTGAGTGAGTCAGACCGTGCAGCACTCAGCTGTGCCTGTGGTCATCCCAAACGAACCCAGATTTGTAGTAATGTTTACACAGGAAAGATGTATTCATGTAGCTTAACTAAGAAAAAAGTGTATTTCCCCCCAGGTGTCTGGAGCTTAAAGATGTATATAATGAATGAGTGTGTCTGAAATACACTAAGAATATGAAGAAACAGAAGCAACGTTATGAACTAGTCTTACTGCCTTATGTTGAACTCCCGAGTCTTTGAAGTTTATCTGTAGAAATTCACTAGGAGAGGACCTGCTAGTAGCCTTTAGCATCGTGCTTTAAGTGCATGTCTTTTGATGTTGCTACTTAATACAGTAATTTGTAGTTTGAAGGATATATTTTTTTTCCTGGCGATTAAAAAAAATTGTATTATGAGTGGTTTTAGTTCTCAGTGAAAGAAAATATGGAAACTTATGTGGTTTTAGATAGGAAATAATTTTAAAATTAGACTGCGTTATGTTTTGGATAAAAAAATAGCATTTATGTGAAAGCTAAGGCAGATTTTAAAATAGAACTTGTGTAAAATGGGAATGTTGTTTTGTTTGTGAAGGTGGTATTTTGATCAGTGACCCCGAAGCTATAAAGACTGCTGTGTTTTGCAAGTTATAGATACATGCAGTATTATGATCAGAAAAAGTAATTTTGTCCAAGAGCTGTTTTTCCTACTCACAAATGTGTGGGGCTTGGCAGAAGGAAAAAAAAAAAAAAAGAAAAACGAAAAAGCATATTTAGAAATGTCTACCCCCTTCTGTTGGTGTGAGGGTAAAATCTCAAAGTAGCAGTGAACAAGGTGGTAGTGCCAAGTTGTTCTAATGATTTTTCTTCTGTTGTTGTTCACTGTTTGTTCACTGCACTATTCACTGTTTATGTGAGTGCTTTTATTAGAGGAAAACCTGCAATGAATCATATACTACACGATTGTAGTGAGTTAGAAGGAATTTCTATTAAAGGCAGTTTTATTCATACAGGAAATTGAAAAAGGAGAAGGGGAAAAAAATGTTTGGGTGGGTTGGTTGGTTGGTTTGTTTTCTGTATCATAACTATGAGGAAGTTAAATGAATAATAATTCCCAGTATTATTTTGCATTTCTATAAAATGTGACCCTATTTGAGTCATTTGAAAGCTCCTACTAAAAATATAAGAGAATACTAAAAATATTACTATTATTTATTGTAGTCATACATATGAAGACCTAGAAACAACTTTACAAAATTTGTTGTATTAAACTTCACCATATAACCGTATAATAAAATAAAAATGGTGCTGTTAAATTAATTTTTGTGTACTAATCACAGTTACATCGTGGCTTTAAATTGGCAGAAAGTTTGTATCATAGCATGCGTTTTGAGTATGACTACCAAAGTGTTACTACCTGAAAAAATCTTGAGAGAAGATACTTGTATAGTTTTGGGTTTGTTTCACCTAAACAGATATATGGCTTCAAGACAGATTTGTTAAATTAAATTTAATCGGTCGCACCATTTTGTGGACACAGCTTTGTACGGGCAGTTTTATAAGCTAAAGCAGAAAATATATCTCTTCAGGCCAAATCTATATTGTGTTGAATATCTGAGTGAAGTGCCTAACATGATAAAGCTGTTTCTAGACTTACAATTTTCGGTCACTAATTATAGGGATAATACTAGTGATCTATAACATAAAACCTTTTCATTTCAATTTATGTATCCATTGGCAAAGTACCCTTCTGTTTTGGTGGATATTGTAATACGCTGAACTTCATTTATATCTCCAGCAGCTCTGACTTTAAAGTTTTATTATCCTGTAATCCTCTTTTATGACCTGGTTCCTCAGTATTGCACTTAAAATACTGTTTTTGTGCACTATGAGAATAATGTCTAACTTTGCTTTAATCATACACATAAGTCATTCTCTACTGCCTGAAAGTAATTGATTGATATCCCCAGTACCAAATGAAACCTTGGTTTAGCTGTCTGGTACCGTTAATAGTCATTTATTTCACCTGTGAAGATAATTTTTACTTGGCCAGTCTTACGCATATTACAAAGAATTTAGGTAGTTTAATTGTTAAACGCAAGGTAGAACTAATTTTTAAAATTGCACTAATTGTGGCGTTTCTGTAAGGGGATTATTAAAAGAAAGTTGGATTTTTTTTTTTCTGTCCAATGAAAGCTTGTGAGCTTGAGTTGTTTGATCTTTCATTTCATTTCTTGTTTTTCATCTACGAAGCATCAGTAGCAGCAACTGTTGAATTCCTTGTTTTGCTGAAGTCCTGTTTCAGAGGAAAAAAATAATATGCTTTTTTGGGTCATATTTTAGCAGTTTAGTCACACTGAACAGACTTCTACAATGCAAGCTACCCTTGCATTCAGTAAAGCTACTTTTATTACAAGATTATATTAATTCTTCCAGTTGTATTTTGTAGGTGTGAACTAAATAGATGCTAAAGATAAAATAAAATAATAAAATATTTTTCCACAACTGTCTGAAGATCTCTATCAGCAATTTAGGTTTTTCTTCCTGACTGCAGATCTTTTCATGATCTCTCTAGTTTTTCAGGTCTTAAGTGGATCTTCCTTGTGAATAAGCAAAATAAAATGGAAAACTCTTCCATACCTTTTAGGTATCATGGAGAGCCAAGTAAACAAATATGGAATAGTTATCTGAGTTTTGGCATGTGCTTAAAAAATGTTCATTTCCGTGTGTCTGACCATAACTGTGCTGGTGTGAAAGTGTCTCTTAGTACGTCATAGACAGTGAAACACAGCAGCAGTTTCCCACATTTTTTTTTTTCTCCTATATCTCTTTTTTGCTATGTATCATGAAGTAGAAACATCATGTAATGGCTTTCATTGTTCCTTATACAGGATTGAATAGTATATAATACATGGATTTATCTATGTATTTATTTCATTAGAGATTTCAAAAATGCATTATTTTGACACATTGGGAAAGTTTTGTGCACCTCTCATGAGTGTACAAGCCATTAAAGATATATGCCACTTCAAAAGCATCAGAGAAGTTCTTAGCTTCTCGTGTATAAATAAATGCACATCACCCATACATCAGCTGGAGGATGCATAAATCTCTGTTGGAAATCTCATTAGGTGATTAGGTTATCACATGTCACAAGTGATAGGATAGTTAACGTGTTCATGCTTTAGACATTTTCCAAGTTTTCAGTGAAGAATTCTATGAAACTATAATGTTTATCTGCTGTTTACCAGCCAAAGATTGTTGTCTTTGTGGGTGGAAAGGTTTTCTGAATTTCTGATGTTGACTTTAATGTGGTTGTCTTATGAAATAATGTGTGTTTATGCTGCATTGTGCAGCTGATGGTTTAATACATGATTGAAGAAGTTGCCTTGGTATCCTTTAAGTATTGTCATTGCATATACTCCTTTTGAGAAATATTGGTGTGCTCTATACCACTTGTCTGTAACTGATGAGTAAAAGTACCCTACTTTAAGAAACAATGCTTCTTACAAAGGTCTTGAAGGAGTTGGATATGCAGCCTTAGTTTTCTCCCTTTCTTTTCAATTGCTAAAGCAGCAAGTAGAAGCATCTGGCGTTCTATGTGAATGTTATTTAGGATGTATGTAGGCAGCTGTAATAATTAGAGTTTAGAAAGCTACACACTAAGGTGCGGCGATTTGCATTTGTGAAGTGCTAGCTGGCTTTACAATGGAGAAATCACAAAAGAAACCCCCACAATTCTGAACAATAACAGTCTTGGAAATAAAAAGTAAAAGGCAGTTGAAAGCTACTTAGAATGTACTTTTTCTTTATGAAACAAACATGGATTACATGGCATCTTCTCATGATACATGCACGTACCTGTGCAGTCTACCTGGAAATGTGTATATGCATGCTTACTCCGGCAGAGTTCTTACTGACATCACTGGAAGCAGAAATAAACTCATGCCAGTGATAATACAATTATTCAGGACTTGAGGAAATATCGTTACGACTTTTCATACAAGTGTACTTGTAGCATCAGTTCTGATGTGTTGGTCATACCGTGCCTACTAGACTGTCTTACAGTTATGCCCTTTCAAATGCTTATATTCTCTTTGGCTTACAGAATTACAATAGGCAACAAGGAGAAAGGATGACTTTTGCATAGGCAGAATGTTCAGTCGAGTTGCATACTCACTTGATCGATTCTGGAACTGCTGGTTTTTGCACATGACATAAATGAGGAGCCTGCATCCTGTTTCTCCACTTGAATGGTGTGACCTGGCATCCATTTTCGTGAAGTCTATGCAACGTTTTCTCATACAACTCAAAATTCACTTGTTATATGTGAGTCAAATGCTCCTGCCCTTATCCAAAAGAGTAATACTACTTAATTTGCTGAGAATGGTTGCAGGAAAAGTAAGCATGTTCTTCTGTTTAGTACCCTCATATCCTCCATGTTTCAAAATACAGAGGACTTAATTCCATTTTTCCGTAAGTCAGTGCATATTTGCTGTTTATTTCAGGAAGACCTTTCTGCCCTTACAGGCTATGGCTTTTGTGCAAGCAGCTGTTGCGTGTACAGTGTGAAGTACTTTTGTGCAGATGCACGTGAGCCAGAGAGCTTGAATATTGACATAATTACTGTGAAAAATGAATACTATTTTTGTAGTGTTTATAAAAATGCATTCGTATCTTCAGAGGTCTCAGGCTTCTTCACACTTTTCCTGTGCTATGTTTTGTATATTTGAAGGACATAATAATATTTTTATAGGAAAAACATGTTTTGGTTAAAACCTTATTCAAAATGTCCTTTTGCCCTCCTGTATGTTTGTGTATTGTAAGATTCTGTTTCTTAGGAAAACAGAAGGAAATCTATTTAGATGTTCCTGAAACTTGCAGTTTAATTTCAAGGCAGTTGAGAAGCGGGAGGAGGGTTTAGACTTGTGAAATAAAAAATAACTCAGCAAGCTCTTCTACAGTCGACCTTTGGTCACTAGCACATGGCATTCTTACTGGGTAAGATTCTGTAGAAATGTGTTCTTCCTTTGCACTTTGAAAAATGACAGCCCTTTGTTTGCTCGGAATTAGGAGTGACTTGCTGCTGGTTTACAGTTTCAAAGCCACCATTCTGCTTATGCATTTTTAAGTGTAACATGTAAAATTATCTTTTACTAGCAGAACTTTGTTCTTAAAAATTTTGGTAATCACGGTTGTTACGAAGTGCGTCATCATGACGAGTATTTCAGGTTTTTATAATCTCTGAAACGTGCTTTACAGAATGCAACCTTATCCACTATGAATGCCACGATCATGAGAGTGAAGGGAGCAAAACTGATTTTGTGGGATCATTCTGCCTCCTGCAGTTTTGGAGAGGGCAGAAAAGGATACTGTAGTCTTCTAAATAATGAGAATGCAAGGTGTCCCATGAAACGCTTTTTCTACGTACAGCGTGCCACCCATGAGACCACGTTTTACTGTCTGGGAAAAGACATTGGAGCCCTTTAAGATGTAGCGTCAGGCCTCTTTGCATGACTTTTAACCTTGTTCTTAATTCAGTTTAATCTGACAGTTAATAAATGTTATAGCATTTTCTATAAAAAACCCCAAGAGATAAGATTCCTTATCAAGTTCCTGGAGCTGGTAGAAAGCTTAATTGAGCTCTTTGAACAAGAAAAGTGGCGTGTAAATGCTCAGTACTACTGTTTACTCCCTTTGTCTCTTGAGGTTCATTATTTAGTATAAAAAATTATATACACTCTGCAGTGATCTCTTTGATAAGTCATTTAGTGGGCCACTTTTTCCTTCAACATTGTCAAAGATGGTCTTATTTTGTTGGGTAAGAAATGCAATTTGCCTGACAATGTTTGAACTGTGGATTTGACGGCTTTGACCAGAAGCAGGAACTGTAAGGTGAAGAATGTAGTACTTCTGTTCATATTGGACTGTGTGTGGCATTCCACATACTGTGATGAGTAGTTTCAGTTAACAAACGTATTACGACTTTTTTATGAAGACAAAAAAAATCCTGAAATTACAGACAGAAGCAATTGGTTTTGCTTTTGTTGTTCAGGTTTAAAACCTGCTAGTTGAAAAGTAGCGGGTTCAAAATACGTTGAGGCGTTTCTTAACACAACGTGTACTTAAGCTGCAGGACTCTTCTGCTTTTGCAGTTCTTGTAGGGGCTGAGGTTTTATCCAGGTCCAGGGGGAGAGCTGACAATTGGTGGAAGATAACTTTGTTGGGAGAAAACACTTCTGTCTCCAGAAAGCCTTGCACTGCAAACACTGGGAGTCTAGGAAAGTATTAGAAAAGTATCAGTGTACATGCTACGATCTTACTGTCTTCACTACGCACCCATTTTTTGGCCAGTCACACAGTAAACTGGCAGATGGGCCTTTGGGCTGATGCAGCCAGTACCTGACTTCCTGGATTTGCACAGGAAAGAATTGTAGCTCCAGCACTGGTCATAATCCTGAAAGCTAAAGCGGATGAAATCCTGTGGATTTCAGGGATAGACAGTAACATCCAGGCCTCATTTGTCATTCACAGTGTTTGACCTGCAGGGGCTGTACCTGCATTGGCGGGCCAGTACCCTTCTCAGGGCACCTTGCAGTCCTGTTCCCTCGGTCACACTGGCACTGAACACAGAATTTCTCTGTGAAGTTCCCTTTTTGAGAGAGCCAGCTCTCTCACACCTCTCTCATACCACGTTGTGCTCTATGATACTGTATTTGCATTCATTATAAAAAGCTTCATAAAATATATGCAGAGCTAAGTAGATGGATAATTTTCTCCCTTATTAATATTTTTATGGATTATTCTATGGTCACTAAATAATAAAACCATAAATATATCTCTGAAGTGAGGTATTATTATTCCCACATTATAGATGGGAAATATTTAAAGGGAAAG
>NW_010159852.1:18379-18711 GCF_000695765.1 Mesitornis unicolor
ATTCTAATTAAATGGTTATGAGGCTGTACCAAGTATTCTGCTTGTCCTGTGTGCCCCACCCCTACAATGTCCATTTGCTTCACCGTCTATGAATGCATATTTCTTCTGATGCCATTTCACTGAGGTGGAGTTGTTAGCAGGTTCTGTCTGCAGTGGGGATCTGAGGCAAAGATTGTGATGTACACGTGATCACATGGGAAGAAAGCGGGGAGATGCTCTAGAGTCCAGAGTTAAAACTGGTGCCCAGTTCCTGGACCGTCCTTCCTCAAGTTGTTCTCTACATCCAGGGCCTGTTAGCTCGAGTGCAGAGAAGAGTTTTCGTGGTCTGTTCC
>NW_010159852.1:18722-31531 GCF_000695765.1 Mesitornis unicolor
AAGGCCATTGCAGAAGGAGCGGAGGAGCAGCTGGACAAGAGAACAAAGCAGGCAGTGGCACCCCTTGGAGGAAGGAAGGACCGAGCCCCAGGAAACAGCTGATAGAGCTAAACTCAGCTTGTTTTTTTTCCTCTTTCAACAGTTCTTGTGCCATGGCAAACAAAAGACAGACATTCTGATTTGCTTTACTGTTTGGTTTGTGATATCAATTGAGTTTGTTTTGCAAAGATCTGTGGGAAAAGGTAGAGAGATCTAAATCCCGTTTCTCCTCATTTGCCTGTTTCTATGCTGATGAAAACTCCAGAGAGTTCTGTTTCTTTCTCCCCTGCATCTGCTAGAAGTGGGGATGATGGTGGTGCTCAAGGACCATTCCCTTCTCCGGACAGTGATCTGCGCTGGGTGTACGAGTGTGCTTGTGCTGTGGCCTCCTTCTGCTCAGAGCTGGGGTGTGCCAAGTAACTACCCTTGACACTCCTGGGACCCGAGTGCACTTAGTGCTTCTCAGGATCACATCTTCTATTATTAAGAGATTATCATTATGTGACCTTTAAAAATTTATGCGGGATCACATTTCACAAAAGAAACACTTGTATACTTTCAGATGAGTCATTTCTACTGTGCCCTGTCAAACCACACTTAAAGCAACAATTCCATTTAGCAGAACTTCTTCACTAATGTGTCCAAGGGCAATGTTTGGTCATTACATTTTAGAGGATTATTGAAAAATTGTAATGTGGGTTGTTCTCAGGATACAGAAATAAAGGGAGAAGTAGATCTTTTAACCCTTTTCAAGAGCAAGCCAATTAAAATTTGTCTGAAATTTGTTGATTGTTTTTGTATCCAAACGGCACATACACGTAAGGCATCCTGCTTATCATCACAAAAGATGGTATTAGATGAAAAGCAAGCAAAAAATAGTGTAGCACTGACTACACTTCAGAAAGTTGTGTGCCTCTGCAATGGCATATGATTTCTGCCTTCCGTAAGAAATTTGGGTGATATACCAATATTTTACTTCTTTGAGATATTTTTTTTAGTTGTGTCCCATTAGACACTTCCAGGTCAGTGAAGGGGGTAATTCCTTGTATGTCTCTGGATGATCACTTGAGCAGGCAACAGGTATGTTCAAATGGTTCCTGGTCTTATCAGGAATCCTACAGGAAGAAAAAAAATAATGTGTTTGGTCTTATTCTCAGTCAAAACCCAATGCACGCCCCAGTAGTGTGCAGTTGACAGCAAAGAAATGATGCTTTCTGAGTGTGTGGGGCTTTTTATTTTATTTTGCCTGTTTCCATTAAAAGAGTGAAATTTACCCATATAAAATAAGATCTAGTAAGAAAAAAAGTTCTCCAGTTAATACACAACTTCTGAATTTACTTATAAATTGTACTGAGTGCAAACAACTTCAAAATGACACGGACCTAATGATGTTTTGTGTGATGGACATACCAGAAACCCATACTTAAAGGTTTCCGGCCTGAGCCTTGGTCTGATAATGCTGACTGAATTAAATATTAAATAGCAGCCAAGGGAAAATAGACCCCTTCTCAAAAACAATGCATTTATCTTTTTTGTGATATCTTTTAATTCCTTTGCTTTTTCTCCCTTTTTACATTTGAGAATAATTCACAGTGTGTTTATCTACTCCTTGGCCTGCTGATAGTAACTTAACTCATTACTCTGATTCACTTTAGCTTAGAGAGATGCCATTTTCCACCTAATACACTATTTTTTTGCTGCTCAAATCCCACAACTGCAAGTGAGAGTTGTACAGTTTGAAAGCTCCCTTCACTATGGCTTCTGTTTTACCTGCTTAAATAAACCTCTCCTGAGTCATTGAGGCTGCCTTTCGTTGTTGCCACAGGATCTTTTCTTCTTTGAAAGATGATCTGATTTTTTAGATCTTGTTCTCAATAATGTTTAGTGCAAGGATGTTAGGTTTTAGCTTCCCTCTAATGCTATTTACTTCCCAAAGGCAGAATTAAAGCTTCATTTGAAAGATGTATGTTCTTCCAGTTCCGAGGGTTGAATAATTCTTGCTTTTTGGTGTTCCCTAATACAGCAAATGCTTATCGTTCTATCATCTTTCTTCCCAAATGATTTTGCCAAAGCTCCACACATGTAGAACTAGGTGGAAAAGACTAAAATTTCGGCTCTCTTCTTCCTTTCTTCAAATTCCTGTTCTGATAAAGATTGCAGAGATTTATGTATTTCTTACCTCTGCTTGTTTGTGTTTCTTCCTCCTTAAACATTGCTGCTGACTACTTGTGAAGTGTGTTTGTTTCTGCTATAAAATGGTAATATTTGAGTTTTGAGCCTCGGGAGTTACAAGGTTCGGTTTAGACTCCTGTTTCTCAGCCCGTTCCTTCATTATGAATCATAGGAAAGCTTCAGGATTGGGAGAGATTTATTCTAAGATTAGGTTCAAGTTTTGATAAAATTCCATTAGAAAACCAGCTCTCATAAAATTCTGAATTGGAGTGATTTGAAGTATCAGAGAAACTATGTATGTTTCTAGACTTCTCTCAGATCAAGCTGGATCAGCTCAGTAAAAGCTCAAAAGATTTCAGTGCTACTAACTTAAGATTTTGAAGTTTAATTCTTATTCACACTAACCCCATCCACAGTCCTTTACTTTGGTCTGGAGAGAAGCTGTTGTTGGTCCATCTCTATTTTCTGCTAAATTGTGAACATGCAGTCTTTTGGGTCTGTGGTTATGGTCTTGCATTTTCTGTCCTTGAGAAACACAAGTGCCGTGTCAAAGCATGGTGTTCTTCTATATGGTGTGACTTTTACTGAAGGTTATGTGGAAAAGGCACATGGAAGAGACTGAGGTTACTTGACAACTATTTCTTTTGAAAACACAACTATGGAAGGAAGAATACAAGTGAAAGGAAAGAGGTCGTCTGACAGGATCTGTCTCGCCACACACCGATGGCAGAATTCTGACTTTTCTGTGTCATACTTTCCCAGTTCTTGTACAATGGTGCCAAGTTGCAGCTAAGTAATGTCTTGTCAGAGGGACCATGCTGTGCCATCAGGGTACATTTTGATGATGACATGACTCATCAGTTCTTCAAGGCATTAGTGCCTTCATCTCAGTAAAAATTAGAACATTTATTGCTTCCCAGAAGAAAAAAAAAGACAAAAAATACTCCAGAAGCCTCTTTAGTGTCTGTGTTCACTAACCCTCACTAAGCTCCATATCCATCCTTTTGTACCAGACTTTCTGCTGCTTTCAGCACCTCCACCACCTTCCAGGTTTCATGATCTTCTAAGGCCAGATGGATCTGGGTTCTGTGATCTGTATTTGAGCACTTGTCTCCCTTTCTGAAGGGAACACTGACTGTACATAGAAATTTAACATGTCAGGGTATCTCTCAGTGTTAACTTTTGCTTAGAGAAATTCCATGTACAGTACAAATTACTTGTGGGCTGATGTGAGCTGCTGCAGTGCCCGTACAGCTCCTTCACTTCCATGGTTTTAGTGAGGGAGCGAACAGTTCACTTTTAACCATTACTTTTGATTTCAAAGTGGTTGATCTTTCTGTTCTTGTGTCATTTCTGGTTTTCAACCCAACAGAAGATTTTTCTCTGTATCCCTAAAAGTTGAAAAAAAACCAAACACAAAAACCAAAAAAAACCAACCAAACAAACAAAAACCAAAGAGAGAAAACAAACTGGATTTTATTTTCTTTCCATTAGGCTTATGTTGTTATTGATACTAAGATGTTCTCTCTTACACATGTTGTTTACAGTAGAGTATACGTCGTAACATGTACTGGCATGAACTACAGTTTGTAGGGAGACCCTACTCAGGAATGCTGTGCCTAAACTTGCAAAAATTAGAGGAGTTACCCAAAACCCATAAAATAAAATTCATCTGTTGAGCTGTCCTTTTTACAAATATAACTTGCCCCAGGTAAGCTCTAGTTTAAGTTACCATTTTCTAACTGTTTTGCTTTGGAGTGAATCCCTGTCACTACTTGTATTCTGGTAGCAGTAATGACGACCATCTTGATTAGCCTTTAGTGGGATGTTGCACAGTTTTTAATTTTAAATGGTAATACTACTAATCCATCAGTCCCGGTATTTCAAAAGGTATAATAAAGGAGATTCAAGTGACTTCTGACATAGTGATCACTGTTAGCTGAATCTGGTAAATACAGAATAAGATACAGCATCAGATGCGGCAGTAAATGTTGGGTCAGCTGAGGGAATGCCGTTTTGACTGGAATCTCGCATCCTCAGTCATGTAGCGGTGCAGCAGAAAGCAGAGGCTGACCTGCGCTCCCCTCCCAGCTGGATCGGCTCCCGGGGGGGGGGGGCCGGCGGCTAAACACCGTGCAGTCTGTGGCCCCAGGGGGAAGGTGCCAGGCCTGCTCTGGGAAGGAAGCAGGAGATTCTCCCCTCATTTGTCTCTTGGAGAAGAGTCTGTTAGTGCTGTATATAGTAATAGTTTTTATTCAGAGAGCTTTTTAAAGTTAGGAAATATGAAGTTGTTCTTTCACCTGCTTGCATGTAATTTACTAATTATAATTTTCATAGGTTTACTTACAGTGGTTTTAGGAGTTTTTCTTGGCCCTTGATGGTAGTAATTCCTTCCAGAAACCAACAGGGAGTGCGGGTGAGAACTTCCTCATGCAGCTTAGCTACCGCTTGATGAGAATTTTCTCACTGGTAGCAGACCCCTGTGTTGGACCAGTTATAACCACTGAACAGAGAGAGAATGGGTGACTGTCTGACTGATTTTTGCCTTTTTTTAACCTTTTCAAATTGATTGTTTTCATTTTAAATGGAAATTGTAGGCTAGTTGTCCTTACAGGACAAATCTAACAGCACTATCTTCAATGGGGAAAAAAATTAATATGGAAGAAGAAAGCAAGCTGAACATTAATTTAAAAAGAAACCATTTTTAGGCAGAAATTGCACAGACATTTCCCCTTTGAAGAGCATATTTAAGACAGTTTTCCCGTATGCAAAGATGTTTAAAGACAGAAATAGTCCATGTACTAAAACAGAATTATACTTCAGAGTTTCTAGATACAGAAAAATACTGATTATACAGTTTCTTGATGCAAAATATATAAATTGTGTTACTGATATTTTTAAGAATTATAGACTAGTTTGTTTAACTGTATGCTTTTCGTTGTTGACATTGTACATTAAGTCTGTCTGTGTGTCTGCAATAGGCTGGAACAAATGGTTATATGGCTCCGGAAATCCTGAAGGAAGAAGAATACGGCTATCCTGTGGACTGGTTTGCTATGGGATGTAGTATTTATGAGATGATAGCTGGGAGAACACCGTTTAAGGATTACAAAGAAAAGGTTGGTAAAGATGAGGTTAAAAGAAGAACTCTGGAAGATGAGGTGATATTTCAGCATGCCAACTTTACAGAGGAAGCAAAAGATATTTGCCGACTGTTTTTGTCCAAGAAAATCGAGAATCGTTTAGGAAGCAGGTATGCCTTACTTCTCAAACTCCATAAAAGCCAAATTAGAGCTGCAAACAATGTTATTATTTTACATATTACACAGAATGAGGTCGAATCTTGACTTTCTACAGAGTACTGAATCTTCCCTTTCACCTCTAGGAAGAGAGAGGTGGAAGGTTTTGAAGATAGTAAGAAATTGTTGCAATAGTGTGATTGTCCATCCTCACTGCAGATTACTCACAGGAGTTCCATTCTTAGTATTTTGTGGGATTAGACTACATAGTTCTGGGAGAAGGGAGCAGCCTGTTTACCTCCTAAAGGTAAAAAATATTCAAGTAGATACCTGCATCTGTGCTACTGCAGACTGAATGCAAAATCTTAGGCTGTATCACTTACTGGAATGATGTGGGCAAATATCCAGATCTGCAGTGTGGATCCTCTTCCCTGCAGATATCGAACTTGCAAGGCTGTGTCATTGGCTTCTTACTGAAGAGGCTTTGTTTTACTCAAGTGCTTTAAAAAAACTCTTGTAGACGTTCCGGTCTTCCTAACTCATCCCAGGCAGAAAAGGGAGGAAAAGAACACTGGGCACAAATACATTTTTTGGGACTTGGCTTTGGGTCAATGAAGACTGATGGATATGTCTCCGACTTAGCAATTTCAAGTAACTGTTCAATGAGAAGAAAACTGGAAAGCTAAGCATTGTAATATCTCTGATTCCTCTGGTGTATGTGTGTATATTGCATATATAAAAAATTCAGTGCCTTTCTAATGAGACAGACGGGGGATCTACATTTGCAATATAGACAGAATAAAAGCAATATAATAAAAATGTAAAAAAATAATAGAAAACTGATAGTACTGTGTTTACAATGCACCATTATTTGAATCACCTATGAATACAAATATATGTATCAGGTGCTTTTTCAATCTAAAGGTGAAATAGATGCATGGACTTAATGAAAATGTTCAGATAGTCTTCTAAATTTATATGTCATAACAATGTGGAATAGTTCTGCAAAATGTCACACGTTTGTCTGAAAGAATTAGCTTTAATGAAAGATAATATGCCATTAATATACGTATTCTTGTTATTCCAGTGCTAAATGAAGACAATACTCTTTGTGCCTCATGGGTTTTCCCAACAGCTCTGCAGTGCTGAAAAAAAAAAAAAAAAAAAAAAAATCAGCAGCACATAGAGTATGTTTGATACAAAGTCTGTATTATTTTTAATACATTTTAAAAGCTTATTTGAAAAATAAATTTAATACAAAAAACATGTAGACCATTCCACCTTACCGATCAGCATGCTTTGCAGACATTACAGCATTTTGCAAAGTAAACAGGTTTCAGAGTAGGGGAAAATGAATTTGAAATTTAGACGTTGAGTGCCTTGGTCAAGTTCACAGAATTACAGAGCCGTAGAATTCAGCAGTTCTGAAGCAGAACCAGCAGCAGACTGCTCCCTGTAACCACGTTCCCTTTGCCAGGAGAGTCCTTTACAGTCATTCTGCCTGCGTGCTGTTACATTGTTTCTCAGCGATGGGAGAAATGTACACGGAAAGGTAACCACAGAGATTATTTTTAGTTTTCTGCTATTTAAGGTATTCTTACTCTTATGTGCCATACTTAGAGAGGGAAAACGGTAGGTTGAATACCACGCCTGGGCACGATTCACAAAAGCCTGCATGTACCTCTTAAACAGGGTGATACTATTCAGGACAGCTCATCCTTATGTGAAGATTAGTGCTGTAATTCTACTAAGGACAACAAGACCTTGGGTTATCTATGTAAGTGCCTGTTGCATAAGTTAAAGCTGCTCAAGGACAGCTTTACTTTGTACACCTGACCTTTTAAAATACTCAGCTCTCTTATGGAAGACTCAATGTCACTGGCTAACTCGGGAAAGATACAATCCTTGTTCTCTACTCAAGCCTTTTGGGGTTGACATCTCAAATCCCAACTCTGTAAAGTTAATTTTTTTTAATGAAGGAATACAGAATTGACAGAGTTTAGATGAATTCATTTGCTCTAAGTTTCATAAATGAGCAACTCACACAGGAAGAGCCAATATTCATCTCCAGCTAGTTGGAGGATGCCTCAGTTAGTTCCAGTAGATGGCATATCTGTAGCTTTATGTTTGTAAACTTTTTATGGTTTTGGTGGTGTCATAAAATACATCAGGAGGGGAAACACTGCAGCAATCCATTCTAGAGCCTTCACCAGCTTCTGGTGCTTTTTGGTTTATGTTACAGAAAAGAAAAGCAAAATAAACTGAAATTTTTGTGAGTGCATATGCCCAGCAGCTCCCAGGAGAGTAATTCATTTGAACAGCAACTCTAATGCACTTCAAGTTAACAGTGAATGTAAGTAAATTGCATCAGGCTGGAGGACTGCTCAGGTACTTGCTTATCACCAGCTAGTTAGGTTAGGAGATGACTTTGCAAGACTATGTCTATGCAGAGGTCACGGTCCCTGTTGGCTTAATCTCTACATCCATAATTGTGTTCATATGGCTCTTGGGTTGAAAACATCTTTTTTTGTTTCATTGCCCAGGGTGCCTGATGGCAGCATCCTCCAGGCTGTGATTTAGCATCATGGTCGTGGTGGTGTGCAGTGGTTAGTGGCTGGTGGTGACCTGCTCAGAAGAACTGGAGAGGAGAGGCACAAAATGATTGTTTTCTACCAAGGGAGCTGAAAGGGCAGCTGGGAGTTGCATCTCAGCTGTGCCTGGATAGCACCAGGGCAGGCTGGAAGCATGGCAAGGACAGCATAGGAAGAACTGGCAGTAGTGGCAAGCTGGAGGAGCTGTTCTGCATACATGGTATAAGGTCTTCAAAAAGGAAGATTGTTCTATAGTCACACAAATCTGCTACTTCTATATGGTGTTTCTACACATTTGCAAAGATAAAAACACTTGCCAAAAGATTTGCATTGTGTTCTATTTGTAGAACATTGTCTAGAAATATATGAAGGCTTACACTATGCTAAGTATGTGATTTTGTAAGGGAGTGGGAGAAGAAAAAAGCAACATGTTAACAACCACCATTTTCTAAGGCCAAAAACCAGCCAAATTTGTTTTTCCTGCATTACCATTTTCAAAACCAGTGCTTCCATAAATACATTTTAACAAAGAATGAATGGGTGTAGGAAATGGAGTGGTCCTTTCTGCTCTTCCTTTCACTAGAATTCAGAACTCAGACTTTGTGTGCCTTGATGTCAGAGGCATAGTTCAAAAGCTGTGGTCCTTGGTCACGATTTAATGAGTGCACATAAACAAAAGTTCTTCCTAAGGTCTGCAGTTGTTTTTTGTAACATGTACTTAAAATGTGTATTTACAATTATTTTAGTCCTTTCTGGATTTTGGGGGGTTTTAACAATATTAATAAAGGATTGTGTTTGTGACAGTGACACACATACTTTTGCTAATGTCATAATTTCTGAATCTCTTGCTTAAAATCTTTGTTTGTTTATAAGAGTAGTTCATTTGAATGAAGAGACTTCACTGAAACTGGGATTGCTTATTAGAGTGACATAACTGTTTTATGATGTAAATGCATGGCTACTTTGAATTAAAATAAAACCAGAAATCTCATTTGTCACCAGTTTCCTATTCAGGCTGTTGTTCCTCAGAGTCAGTCCCTAGATGTGTTAACCCAGTGTACCTCGTCTGAAGTTTAATAGATATACTAATTAATAGAGAGCCAACCACTGGACTTGCATTGGGGGACAGTAGATGTAATACTCCCTCTCCCCATCCTGCTGTTGTCTTCAGTTCTGGTTACAGGGTGTCTTTGGATGTGGATGTCTCAGTGCGCTGCCAGAAGCAGCTCTTGCATGGCGCCTTGCCTGGTCTAATGTACCTGGAGAGGTAGAGCACTGAATAATGGGATCAGGATGTTTTCTGCTTCTCAGCTTTGCTTATATTGCGCAATGCAGCATTCTTTAGTTATGAAAAAAGGAGTTGCGTTCCCTAACTCTAAAATACTCTCATGTATACAACACGAAGACACACCTGAGAGCAAAACATCATACTGATTAACAAACTTCTGCTTTATTGCAGGAATCAAGATGATGACCCAAGAAAACATAGTTTCTTCAAAACGATAAATTTCCACAGGCTAGAGGCAAACCTTATTGACCCTCCATTTGTGCCAGATCCATCAGTTGTCTATGCCAAAGATGTTGCAGACATTGCTGACTTCTCTGAAATACGAGGAATTGAGTTTGATGACAAAGATAAGAAGTTCTTCAAAAGGTTTGCAACGGGTGCTGTCCCTATAGCCTGGCAGGAAGAAATTATTGAAACGGGACTGTTTGAAGAACTGAATGATCCCAACAGAGTAGAATCTGGCGGATACGCAAATGGAGGTGAAGCTAAGTCAGGAGTTTGTTTGTTGTTGTAAATATCACATCATTAACAAAAAGAGTAGAAACCATCTCAGAACTTTCCATATTCTGACACTGTTTCAGCAACTCAGTGCATCTTTAACATCAGTGTAATATGACATTGACAGGCTATGTAGGACCAACAAGTTCTGCTCTAAGAAAGAAGATGTTTTCGTTTTATTGGAGGTTTATCAAGATGAAGAACCACCTTTCTCTAAGAAACTTAGAATGATAGAAATTCTGAAATACAGAAAACAGTAATAGAGTGAAGAGGCAACACCTTTTGAAAATTACTGATTACCATTTTGAATATAATCACTTACTGGTTTTCTTTGTTTTCTTGTTATTTCTACTGACATTTCCTCTTTGTTCTACAGTTTTCAGGAAGTTTTTTTAATTTCCATGTAATATTCTCAGTTAGGCAATGGAACTCATGTACCATGTCAAACTTGGAATCTTATTGGTTAGCCAGTCTGTCTGTTGTTTTCTTAATTTCTGTTAGTTTTTGAATGGTTTCCGTGTAACATGTTCAAATTGTCATAAAATGTAAAAGAAGGCTCTACATATCACTAGGAAGTAGGACCGGCAGGAGCAAACTCTTTTCAGCATTAACAGAGTGAAGATAAGATTGCACCAAATTAATTGAATAAAGCATTTATTTATTTATTTACTTATTATTAAGTGTATTATTTTAAATGATAATACTATAGACAAAGAAAATGTATTTATTAGTTCTTTTTGACAATATTAAACTTTTATCAGGTTTACTGATCATTTTTCTGTATTTCAGTGATAAATTAAGCTACAGATAGGCCAAAGCAACTTGTAACTGGCTTTTTACAAGACATTTATTTCAGTGCAATATAGATTTTAGTTCAGTAGTTGAAAAATAGATTATACTATCAAGTGCTGTAATGCTGGTAAGGTTATGTGTACAAGTTGACACCATCTTCAAATGTTCATTGAGTCTCATGCAAATTTTGAATGTGTCTTATTTTCAATTTCATGACAACCTAAATTGAATTAATTGGAAACATTTCTGCAAATACTTGTTACTGCTGAAGCATTATGAGATGCATCGTACTGGTTTTCTCTGGTAAGAAAACAGGTTGTAGTTTGCAACAACTTTTAAAACTGATTCTGCATGCTGTTCACTGTCTTCTGTCTAACGATAGTTTTGATTGACTGAAGTGGAAGTTGAAACTGCTCCATTTCTTGGTGTCCTGGAGGCTGCTAATACGTGTTTCCTGTTTTCATGGAGCAAACCTCATACTGAACTTAGACTTCTTTTTTGATAGACGCTGGGACTGAACTCACACATCTGTTTTGAAGTGGAAAACCAATAGACACAATGTGTTCTATAGTCGGGTCCATCATGTGGAACGCAGCTTTAGTGTTTGTTTATGATCTAATAGCTCATCCCAAACATTGCAGTAATCAAACTCCTTAGTTTTAAATACTTTAAGTGATTTAGTCACAGCTAAGTAATACATTGATAAAGCATTGTGTTGTTCTAAGTAAAAAACCAATTGTTCCTTTTAAGTTTGCTTTTCCAGTGCTTTATATACTTAATTTTCAAGTGAAAATCATGAAGAACAACGTCACTTAGGATTAGTGGCTAATTCTGTTTATTAATTATGAGCATATAATCGTCTGTCTTTTGAGGAGAGACTTTCTGTCAAATAATTTAAAACAAGCTGAATTCCAACTTGGGATTTTAATTGAGAAGGATGATCCTGAAAGATTATGAAAAGCAGAGGAGGTTGAGAGGAAAGAGTCATGTGGGTGTCACAGATTTAGGAGAGTGCTTCCACTGCTGACGTCCAGTGAATTTTTTCTTATTGTTTCCATCTGTAGAAAGCTCTCACAGAGTGG
Organism: Mesitornis unicolor; assembly: GCF_000695765.1. Classification (NCBI taxonomy): domain Eukaryota; kingdom Metazoa; phylum Chordata; class Aves; order Mesitornithiformes; family Mesitornithidae; genus Mesitornis; species Mesitornis unicolor. The sequence continues at coordinate 30,424 of NW_010159852.1, forward strand.
TATTAGGCTAATATAATTAAGAAACCCAGACAGAAAGCTTTATTTTATATAAATTAAAAGACAAAAAACACACACAACAAAAGCCAACACCACCACAAAAAATCCCCCCACCTTATTACAGCTATGAGAGACATATTAGTGCTGGTGGCATCAAACTTTTGCCCTGAATTGGTACACCCCAAATCCACAGAATTCACAAATCCTCCAGAGCCATAAAGCAGTACTCTGAAATGGCTGTAGGTTTTCTCCTGTATAACTAATTTTTCAGTATATACATGTTCCCATATGGAAAGAGGTTATGTATAGATAGAACCAGAATGTAATGTCATGTGAGAATCATACATCCCCTACGATACCGAGTGTTGGAAGTCTGGGTTTTTCAAAATGCATTGCAATACTGAGATCTGTGAATTCAGGACATCCTATGCACATAACATTGGGTTATTTAGAGATACTTTAGTGTCAATAAATCCCAGCAGTGTGTATATCAGTGAGATATTGCAGCGTTAAGTGTTCCATGAAACATTCAAAGCAGCACATCAGTGGTCTGATAATGCACAATTTGGCGCAGTGTGTGACGGAGAAAAATGTGTTAGCTTGAAGTTATTAATTTTAATTTTCTAAAATTCTCTATTTCAGAATGTGGACAACTTGTGTTTGCACAATGAAGAGACAGAGCGAAGCAAAGATTATTTCTGTTAGCATTTTCATTGCTGCTTTTAAAAATTAATTTCAACTTCTTTTAAGTAACCTGTGAAATGCTTGATTCTTTTCTCCTTCCTGCCACTGTAAAGTTCCTTGTTAAACTTTCAGGAACAAAGTTATTTTAACATCCTGCTTCACTTTAACAAAACAAAGCCAGCGATCCTAAGAGATTTCTGCATTTGATGAATTGTCTTATTGCAGCCAATGATGCTACTCATGTGAGTAAACTTAAATGTATATGCAAGTGTGCAAGATCAGGGCCCAAGACAAAAGTATTGACTGAGTAATTGGATGTTTGTGATGGAAAATGAGAGATGAAGTTGTGGGAGGAAAGTAACCTTGTGGTTGTGGGGTACTTCAGTTCTTGTGGCAAAGGTTCCAGTATAAATTGGGGAACGACCTA
>NW_010159853.1:0-15298 GCF_000695765.1 Mesitornis unicolor
TAATATATATAAAAGTATATTATATTTTTATATAAATGTATTTATGAATGTATGAGTAAAAACCTATGCATGTATTGCAAAACAGAAATTTTTTCTTATTTTTTTGCTAAGCTTTTTGTGCTAAAAATATGTTTATTCAACCAGCTTTTTCTTATTACAGGAAAAATCGGCAGATAGAGTCATATGAAGTTAGATTAAATAATATGAAAAAACTAAATCTCTGATTCCCTGGATGGAAAGTCTGAAGTACTAGAAAGGAATAAAACAATAACAATATGTAGCTCTAATGATCCAGTTTTCATTTTAAGATCTCAAAGTATTTTGAATATTGAGTTAGTGTCACTGTCTTCAAAATTAAAAATCATAGAAGGATAGAATGATTTGAGTTGGAAGGGACCTTAAAGATCATCTAGTTCCAACTCCTCTGCTATGGGCAGGGAAACTTTCCACTAGGCCATGATAATGGTAAAAATGGTAAAAAAAGACAGTGAGAAGATGTGACTTGTTTGAAACTGGCCACTGAGCTTGCAGGAGGACCAGATGGGAATGATCTTCACCTTCCCTACTCCACCTGCAGCTCTCATCACTAGTTGCCATGTTTCAGTGTGACAGGATTGAAGGCTGAGAGGAAAAATAAGGGGGTTTTGTTTCACTTTGTAACAGTGCTGTTAAAAGTTGATATTAGTTTGCTGCTTTGACTGTTTCTTAATGCTCCATTTCTTCAGATGCAAGGATTAGCTTTTGCTTGAAAGTTCTCTTCGAGTCCATGAAAAGTATATAAATGAATAAACCACAATAGCATTATGTTTCATTATTCTTTGCCCTTTACTACATTCAAAAAGTCTCATAAATAAGTTACAGAGTGCAATGCTCATCAACACAGCCTCCAGCACTTCTCATTTGGAGTCTCACTCATCAAAGGGCACTCTACAGTAGTGCCTGGGCTGAGGTCATGGTCCAGGGGAGAAGAGGTTTTCTTCACACAGACAGAAGATAAAATTGTTCTCTGGCTTCTGATTCAGTGAGAAAAATACATTAAGTTATATACTTATTTTCATACTCTGAAAATCTGTGATAAGAAATTTTATCTTGACAGGTGATAGCTTTATTCCTATGGCTGAATAAGATATGTGTGAAGATAGCAAATGCGGATTTGTACATGTTTTCCATGTACGCGTTAGAATAGAACAAAATAACAGGTTCTTATCAGATGTAAATCAGTGTAACAACACCAATATACATCAACTTTCCATAAAGTTATTCAAAGTAGAGCTGTTAGAAAATATCTTTCTCCTCATAAATTTCTGTATGCATACATGCATACATATTTATATATAAATTGGTTATTTATTTCCATTTAGCACAAACTGACATTTTTACTTTTTGAAAGCTTTATGGTGGCAATTGCATCCAACTGGTACTTGAAATATTTCAGGCGAAATCACCCCTGTGTATTCATAAAGAGCAAAAAGTGCATGCTTATTGCTCTGATTAGCCTTGTTCTGTTCTTACCTTAGTAGTCTAGAAAGTACTAACAGACACATAGATGTGGATGCCATGGCTAGAGGCTCTTGACCCCACTGGGGCATAGAATTTGGCTTCCAATTTTCAGGAAAAAATTTGAACCTGGAAAAATTTAACACTTTTTTCTTTTTTCTTTTTTTTTTTTTTAATTTCCCCCCCTTTTTTTCTTTCCTGCAAGACTTGTATTGCCACAGAAAATGCAGCACAAGGTTCAGTCAGTTCCTATAGGAATCTTCAATGAGATTGCCATAAGGAACGTGCATACCATTAAAATGTACTGGTTTGACATTCAAGCTACACTGGAAATTTGCCTTAAATTCTGTTTTTCCCATACACAAAACCAATCTAAGTTGATGCATGGCTTCTTTGGATTGGATTAATTTTTATAAAGACTTACAAGCTGGGAAACAGTGCTTTCTCAATTTTACTGAGGACTTTAAAACCAAAATTATAAACTAATTGTACTTGATAAGTTGGAAACCTTTAGTTTTATCATAGAACAGAAATAAATCTCATGTTATTCACATGTGCTCCTGTTATCAACTTAATACTATGTTTACAATTCATATTAAACATTAGTGTTGGTATTGTACCTTATTCTCAAAACCTGTTGCATTTTACTGAAGGACTTGAGTATTATTGATATTAATGATTATAGTTCTAAAAAATTCTTAATAGTGTCAATAGTTTGTGAGAGAGTAAAGAAATGTCTTGTTTCATTCTGAAGAAAGAATGAGTGCACATGGTAATTGAAATTATAGCTTGCATTCTGGATACAGCTCTATTAATTTTAAACATTGAGGCAGACAACCCAAAGAATGGCCACTGTTAGTACCTCATAGAATCATGGAATGGTTTGGGGTGAAAGGAACCTTTGGAGGTCATCTAATCCAACCTGCTGGCAGTAAGCAGGGACATCCTTAAATAGATAAGGTTGCTTTCCTATGGTTGCAGAAAGAAAGGCTTTCTAGAGGATGATCCAGGTCCTAGATGAACTGAACTGTTCTCTGTAATAATGGATCTTTCTCCCTGGACCATAAGGGAAATCTGTGCTAACTGTTATTTAATAGGTTAAGTATCAGTTAAGTACCAAAATATGAGGAAGAATGAACCAGGAGCTGTGCTTCTGTTCTGGCTTTCTAACAAGCATTTAGTCTCTGAAAGAGGGAGTGTACCTGCTAAGTGAGTAGTGATTACATGTGCATGTGGAACTTCACAGATCCATCTTCATCTCTAATGACTAGATGAACCTGCTGCTTTACAGTCAATGGTAACTAGTAAAACTGTTCTCCATTGCTACATGAAGCATCTCCCCACAGCAAGCCGTACTCTTTGTACTGTGTCAGTTCTCTTTATTTTGTTGTTGAGCATACTTTAGCAACTAAATCTCAAAGTTTAAGGTTATGTGCAGCATTATGCAGCTCACTGTAGTCTGCTTTGCTGCTTTCTGACTCTCCTAGGGCATTCATCAATTTAGTTGCAGAACTCCAGTCTGGCTGCTCAGTTAAAACTTGTTCTTCATGTTGTGGTGTTACCAGTTTTGGTCTTCTTGCTCCCCTGGGCTGCTGATTTGCATATGGTTGACAGTTTATTTATGTGTTCCCTGTGGTTTTTTATATAGTGTCAGGGCTCAAATCTGTTTGCAGGAATTTGTACACAAGCAGAATTAGTTAGCATCCAAGTCTGAATCTAATAATTAGAGATGAATGAGTACACAAGTACCCATGCTCACCTCAGGCTTTCTGAACCAGCAGAATAATTAACCAAGCACCTCAGGCATGCTTGCCTTAAGAAGAAGAGATCTCCAGAAACATAATGCTACAGTTCTGTGTGGCACTAAGGCTGTTTTCCTTAGCTGAAAAATATATGAATATATTCCCTCTTCACTTTGATTGACACTCAGTTTCTATCTAATTGCTTCTTTTTCTCTTAGATCTTAATCATTTGCATCACACTGTACAGAGAAGAAGATCAAAGAGCAAAGGGTGAGAAGATAAGAAATTGGTTTCTTGGCTGACCCATTGTCATGTATAAAGCTGAACATAGAATTTGAGGCCTGTAGGGGTTTATCTCCCCCTTAGCAGTAAAAATGCTGGGACAGTGATGAGACTAGAGGTTATAAGTTTTAACTGTTTCATGAATAAACACAGTCTTCAGCCAACAGAACATCTTTTGCAAGCACTATATTGACTAAAGAAATGCAATAACTTACATAAGGATTACTCTTTATCATGCATTTTGTTCATCTATCAGGACTGACAGAAGCAGTTGAATAGTCCAGGTGTAATCACCTTGGAAAAGAGATGACTTGGGGGAATATGGTGGGGGAGATTCTAAAAGATTTGTAGTATGGCAGCATGGTAGAAAATCACTGTTCACTGTCTTTTCCAGTATGAGAACTCCCATTCATCAAATGAAGCTACAGGAAATGGCAAAACAAAATGTTTCTTTGTGCAATAGCCTTCAGAGACAAGCAAACACTTTCTTATTGTGAGAATAGTCAAATATTGGCATAGATAGCCCAGAAAGGTTGTGGAGTCTCACAACCCAACTAGACATACTTCTGCTTTAGCTAACCCTGCTTTAAGCAGGGAGGTTGGACTATATCATCTCCAGAGGTCCCTTCCCATCTCTTCCCTTCTGTGAGTCCGTGAAAATGCTTATTCGATAATATGTATGAAAAAGTTCATTTAGTTTCAAGCACAACGTACTTTCTGGGGTTTCCTTCTTCTTGATTTTATGATTTACTACAGCACTTTTCATCTTCTCACTGTCAGTGGTAGACTATGCAGTGTGTTTATGTGCATGCAAGATGAGAAAGATCTGCCAGGTTATGAAAATTCACGATTTAAAGATCAGTATGCTGTCATGATTTCACACCTCATAGTCATGTCTGTGAGAAAGGTAAACCAGATACATTGTGAAGCTTGAACAGACACAGACGCAAAATAATTTTTTTATTCACAGTGTAAAGAAAACTCAACTTTTACATTGTGGCTATTCTACCCAGTACTATCTTATCTTCAATAGCTGTCATCTCAGTCAAGTCAATGGAACCTTTGTTGGAACAATTTTATTTACTTCATTGTAGCCACCTTCAGAGTGCAGGACATTCACTTAGCAAATTGGTTGATACAGATATATTTATTTATAATGTTCATGTGTCATAACTAAAAGAGACAAATAACAAATATAAATGTAAGGTAAGGTCTTCTTTCTCAACCCTGTGAGAACACATGTGGGAATTGTCACAATGGAAAAAAAAAGCCCCACAGGTGAGGACAATGTTATTGTGAAATTTCACTCAGAATTAGTCTGGGTGAGGTTCCTTTAAACTGGGTTCAATTTAGCCATCAAAATCTGCTAGTAAATATTAAATCTTAGATATGCCTTTATGATGACTGGGTTAAAAATATTCCAGAGAGAAAAAGAAATTAATTGAGGAGGTTCAAGTAAGCCTTCAAAATCTCTTCAGGCTCATATTTATGGAATTCCTTTCTTCACTTTTAGTAGTCTACACGTTCTCTTACTTTTCCCAATTAAAACAAATGTTAACAACAGTACGACAGAAGGTTCTGAAGTTGATAGACTCAGGAGAATTTAGAACTGTTCAGAAGCTGTCCAGATATCCTCAGAAACCTTCCTTTGTGTACCTGCTCAAAACCTGACATTTCCACACTGATGGCTGCTACCCAAGAAGAATAAAATGTTTGTAACACTTGGCTTGAAGTTGCATTGACAGCTGATTCTCTGTCCTTCAAAAGACTGAGACATATGTGTGAGTCAACATTAGATATTTAGGGCCAAATCTGCAGATTAAATAAATTGGCATACATCCATTGACCACTACTGAATATACCTGAAATTGTACAGGCAAGTGACAGGCGAGGAAGTAATGAAGAGTTATGAAAATGCCATTATTGCACTTGCAGTTGAATATCAAGCTGTGATTTACTGCAGTAAATCAGCTTGTAAACAATCTTCATTGCTAATTGCTCTTATCTTTGAGGCTATTAGTAATGTAATATTTTATTGAATTATTAACTTAAAATTTTAGTAAATAAGTGTTTTAAGAAAAAACTAAGCTTTTAAAAGCAACTAACAGCCTATGAATTGCTTAAGATAATTTGTTTTGTTTTCATTTAAATGAAAGAAAATGAACAATTATTACATCATCATAAAATAGTAATAATAATAACAACAACAACAACAGCTAACCATGGCAATCAGTACAAAGCAAGTGGCGTAGATGAAGCTGCACAGTACAGCCTGTGTTGTCTTTGAACTATCTGTGCTTTATACATCATTCATCTCTCACCACTATGAGAAGACATAGTCAGCTGATCGATGCAGAGAGGGTAAACAAGGCTATTTCATCTCTTCCCTATTGTGCAATGCTTCTAGAGTGTTTTCATCAACATGCATTTCTTTCTGCTCTGAAAATATAATGTTCATGGTGCAATACTCCCCAGTACTCTACCACTCATCTAGACCAGGTTTGAATGGGATTGCTCCAGTCTGAAGCCGGTTGCTTGTGATTTCAAAGATTCTGGGGTAAAATAATACAATGACCAAAACCAGACTTACAGTTATCCTCCTTACTTTGAAACTGAACATGAGCAGGAAAAGGAGAACTGCAGTATAACGTCAGAAATTTGGTATGAGGCAATCATACCTCACAATGCATACACAAAGGGATTTGCCAAATATATTCCAGCAACTGTAGCATCAGTCAAGGAATGCACAGAGAAAAAGTCTTCATAGAACCACTAAGGAATATAATTTTAAAAATGCTATTAAATAATGTTATTTGGAGATATTTTCCTTAAAGTAAGTGAAGAAAAATGTATGTCATTCTGGATTAAGAAATCACCCTTTTCAAGTTCTAATCCCCTCTCTAGCACTACTTTCAACATAAGTTTGGTTAGGACTGTATGAACAGTATGATATGTTTTTAAATTATGAATGAATAATGAGAAATTATCCTGATCACCAAGAAAATAATTTCATCATATGTATCAATTACTATAGGAGAATATTTCAGCTTTCTACAATATAGCACTCTGTAGTTTTCAGTGTGCTCTTGTAAGCCACCTTCTGTACAGTGAGCCTAACTGAGCCTAACAAATAATAATAAGAGAACTGTACATTCACTCCATATGCATATAATACAATGAAAAAGTGTTCATAAATGTCAACATTTCCCTCAGAAGCATGATAGAGTTTCTGGTGAGAATATAAAAGGGTTGTTTGGGTTTTTTTTCCCTCTTGTAGAGGACTAATAGCCTTTGGCCAAAGCACTGAAATAAGCAGTAGAAGGCTCTGGTGATTTGGTTCTGCTCCAGGGAAGATGTAACTGGTAACAGAAGATGCAAGAAGAGGGTTATGACATTTGGACTAGTCTGTCTGTTCGAGCATTGCTCTGCAACACAGGACAATGCCAAAACAGGGATACTGACTGTGTGGCATGAATATAATCTTGAGTGTGGCTTGCATGTCCTTGTTTCCCTTCTTATAAGGTTTAGAAGGTCATGTTTCATGCCAGGGAAGTACAAGACTGTTTTGAAATCACAGGAGTTTTTTACTGGAAAGGATAATTGGTTCCTATCTAGTTCAGATACATAATAACCATCTAGGTGCCATCTTGACATAAGGAAAACATAAGGAAACATAAGGAACATCAGAAAAAACTTCTTTAATGTAAGGGTGACAGAGCACTGAACAGGCTGCCCAGAGAGGTTGTGGAGTCTTCTTCTCTGGAGACATTCAAAACCCATCTGGACGTGTTCCTGTGTGACCTGGTCTAGGTGATCCCGCTCTGTCAGGTGGGTTGGACTGGATGATCTTTCGAGGTCCCTTCCAACTCCTAATATTCTGTGATTCTGTGATCTTTGCAGTTTACTATAAAGAGGATTGTGTGTGTGTGCGAGGGGGTGTGTGTGTGTGTGTATGCATTTGGAACTGCCAAAGTATTTAAGTGTTTCTTCTTCATTGCTAATTTAAGTAAGAATTGAGGCTTCTTTGGGATGCAGCTTCCAGTTAATTTTAGAACTCAGTTGATTCAAGCACCTTCTAACTTCAAGAAAAACAATCACTACAGCATAGAGATCCTATCAATCATAGCAAGGTTTGCATGCTTATTTAGCTAGCTTGTAATTAAAGGCAGCTAAAAATATCATGCATGAATGGCAAGTTTCTACTTTTTTATTTAGCTCATCTCCTTCAGAGAGAAGACACAAGTCCCATCAATCACACAGTTGGTAACTGAAGTCATTATCACTAAAATTAAGGCAATTATATACAAATGAATATTAATGAACCTTCCAGTCAAAATCCGGGTCAGTTTCCAAGAATTTTAATAAAAATATAGAGGAGGACTCTTTTCCATTTAGTCTTTTGTCAAATAATCAGTACCAGAAAGGACACACCTTTTGTATTAAGCTAACATCATGGATCGAGGTTTTAATGAAACTAATAACAGTATTTTTCCAGCATGGTGCAAAGTGATGTGTTAATTAACATTGTTCTCACAAAAAGTGACGCAATGTTACACATACTTAGCTTTGAAGTTGTCACTTCCAGTTGCCATTAGCTCTATTATAAAGAGAAAATGGATTGTCAGTGCATTGCGCATAACCAGATGAATGAAATGAAACTGCACTGTTTTACCGTCTAAAAAAAATGTATGATCTGAACTCTAACAGCTCAAAGTCCAAGTACCCCACAGGAAAGACCATCAGACAGTTTGTCCACTCCTGTCTAATTCAAGTCACATTTACTTACAGCTAAGATAAAGATAAGAGAAAAGGGAATAAGTCAGAGTGGCTTTCCTTGAACTGTGCTTCGTCTCATGTCTTTGGAAATTATCTCAATAGCTTTAAGGTAGGTTGTGGCAACTGGATACATGGATACACAGCGTAATAGTGGATGCAACTGCATCTCTGAATTATTTAAGGAGGTAGAAGGTAAGGCATTTCAGGCAGCTATGATCAGACTCACAGGTCAATCACTTTAGGAAAACTCCCCCGTTGTAGATATCAGCCTTTCATTTTGAAAGTACACTAAACAGGTATTTTAATTTTAATGTAAATACTTATTTGCTGTAACTGAAAGCTGTACTGGTGATAGCAACAATGAAGCATTTATAGTCCTTTCCTCATTAGCACAATTAAAAGTGGAAGGAGTGAATCACCTGTCATTGAAATTCAAGCACCTCTCAGGTGAATGTTCAAAACTAAAGGGGAAAAAAAGAGACCTTTTTTAATATCCTTTACAACACATTTATTCTTTGGCCTTACTACATGGACAGATGGAGTTACTTCTATAGTGATGTATGCTTGAATAAGCAAGATCAGGTTCAAACTCTTTATTAGTATAAATGTAGGGGGAAATTAGGTAGGCAGAATGTAATCACTCAAGCTGGTGTTTTGTTAAATATAGGAATGAATAAAATAATTGTTTAGCTTGTAAATCAGCAGTCCATAGGTATTCTGAAATTTGCTTATACTCAGCCTTAGAAATAAACAGGAGTTTATTGCAAGGAAACAAGAATTGTACACCTACAGAGAACTCATGTTTCACATTTAATCTTTAAATTAGCAAAAATATAAAAAAACTAAGTCTATCTTCATGTTGAAGTGTCCAAAATTATGATGGATTGAGAGTTCACATGTTTTTTTCCCTATGCTGGCTAAAGTAGAAAAGTTATCTGTCTTGAGTCTAACATTACCATGTCTAAAACGATTTCAACTGATTAAATAAAATCCATGGTTTGGGGAAAAAAAAAAAAATTGATTGCAAGTTTCTAAAGTCCCAAGAAGAATTGCAGGTGATCCATGTGTGTTTATAATCTGTGAAAACACTATCTGAACAAATACTTTGTTTTATTTAACCTGATAACAAAATAAATTGTAGATAGATGTTATGCTTTATAATAATTGATTGTCTTATTCAGTGAAAGGAGTGCTTTTCAGAAATAACTGTTCATGGCCACAAGTATTCCCAGCTCATATTTTTCCCCCCTAATGGAAACAAAACTTTGTCTTTAAAAACAAGAGGTACTTATAAATATTGCATATGACTCAGTCCTGCTGAGGAACACTTCCAAGCAAATAAGACAGAAACAGATAAAAAAGCTAGAAGGATAGGTAAACAGCAGTGGGAGGACGCAATATTTTCAGATTAATTCTGAGGTTCTAGTTTCACAAGTATTTATTTTGGCATCAAGGTTTGCTTGTACATCACCTAAGCCTCACTGATTATCACTGTCTCATCTCACTCCCTCAGACAAACCAGGGAAATCACTGTTTGGTGTCACACTGTGAACAACATCAGAGAAGCTAATTCAGGTTAAAAAACCCACAGCTATATGTTGTTGTTTTTTGAGGGCTTTTGGTGCTGAGAGAAATGACTGTAAATATACGGCTTGTTTAAACTTGCCCTGGGATTTCTGTATTGCTTTATATTGTGGCAAAAAGAATGTTAAATGCTAGTGTTTCAATTAGGCAGTTTAATGGTCACTTCAGATCGAGGTAAATTAAAGATGGTCATGAAATGCTTGCAGTCCCATGACAATTTTCTTGCAGCCAACATCTTTTTCCAATCTTGATGCAGACTGAAAAAGTCCTGAAAAATTTAGTAGATCTTAATTAACTCAACAGAATTATTATTATTTACAGTATTACTATCATTAGAGATGTCATTTTGACTACGTGTGTGTCTCTGTGTATATATATGGATATATATAATATTTTTGCTTTTAAAAATTCTCAACCTACTCTACTACTAAAAAAACCTTAAAAATTAAATAAAAAAGCCTTCCACTTCTAAATCTCAACAGGAAAGAGGTAGGCAGTTCCAAAAAGAGTGCTTTGAACTTTTTATTTTAATGAGAGCTGTTAAAACTGACATTTATCTGTAAATTATTTTAATTTTGATATACTGTAGTTCCACCCACCTGTGACTCCAATGTTTTTGTTTTACAAAATTGCTGTTGGTCTGTGACCACTGTTACGTTTCAGAGGTATCGTCACATTTGACAAAGTAGTTGGCTTGTGGCTGGTATGACAAAAAAAACAAGGCTTCACTTGTCAAGGAGCCTTGCATTTGCTGTGCAAAAGGTCAGGGACACAGAGAATTACTGGTTACCAGTTGACATGTGGGCTACTTGTAACTCTTTGATAATTTCTGTGTGTTTGGTCTCTGTGTCTCCTGGTGATCAGCTCATATTTCCATAACAGCAGTATTGGTAATGACTATTGGGAGTGACATCCTGAACTACTGGATTCAGGCTCTGTTAAGGTCAACGACCACATCCTATTATCCTTTCAGAAATGCTTTTGCTTGATCTTAAACATTTTTGGTCTCCTGCTATGCTTTTAGAAATATTTTTTTCCTGATTCTGAGCCTGCATTTGTTCATAATCAACTTGAATCCATTTTACTTTCTTTCTCATTTCTTTTTCATAGGTGTTTCCTTCTTTTTCAATTTTTTTTTAAACAAATCACATCTTTTCTTAGACTCTACCTCAATAAGCTGGACAAAATAATTTCATTTATTTTTCCTCATAAAGAAGCCCCTGTGCTTCACGTAAAGTCCTATTGGAACACCAGTGAACAGTTTTAGGCCTATTTCATCCTTCCTGATCCTGCACTGGTAAATCTTTATGAGTACGGCCTCAGAAGTGTCTTATGCAGTCAGATTACTGCTGGTAACACTTCCTCAAATGTAGCCTAAGAGATCATTTGGTCTTTCCAAGGATAAGTGGCATTAATGACTCACAATCACTGCATCTACCCAAGAACCTTCTTCTCTCACACATCTAAAAAGTGACTTTCCAAAGAGCAGCAAGGATATTTTTTCCTTTAGATACCCAAAAGACACTGGACTTAGTAATCTTACTCTCCTCTTATTTCTACTCATTCATTTCCCATAGCTTCTTGCTCCTTTTAAATGGTATTTTGAGTATCTAGTACATTTGCAGTAGTCCTCTGCATTGTCTCTTGACTCTCTGACAGTCATAACTGTCACTAATGTGCTTCACCTTTTGTACGAAATTCACAAATGTAAATAATGATAATTAAAAAAAATCTTGTCTGACCATTTTTGTGATCATCACTAGAATACTTTACAGTACTTTAATCTTTCTCTTGAATTTTAGAACCCAGACCAATATGTATTACACTGGTGAGCTTAACAATGCTGTATATGGAAGCAAGATCCTTGCTGTTCTTCAAGTTTCCCTTGATATTTGTCCTTCTGCTTTCTCCCCTTCCTTTTCAACCTCACATCTCCTGCACCTAACTGGCTTTTGTGCCTTCAGTAATGATGAAGAGATGCTATAACAGGACAAAATTACTGCACGAACCACCTTTTGGGAGCCCATGATAGCACTGCTCCGCAATATTATTCCTCAGCTATTACAGCAGAGGAAAGTATAAGGTGTCTGTGAATTCTTTCTGTACTTTCATTTAGTTGCAGTGTTCTCCTCTCTGGTTGCATTTCAGTGGTAGGCACAGAGCTCCCTCTACACGTTTTGTCAATCAGATAAAACGCTTTTGAATCCTGCTAGATGCTGCTAGATGAAAGGTACTAGACAAACATAAGTCATTATCATTAACTGCTACAGCTCTCAACTACAGCTAAGAACCAAGAAACTAAACCAAGCTGTTAGGGACCATCTTAGTATTGATAAAAGAAAATAGTTGACATTTGCTGCTGGCAGTTTTACTTAGAGAAATGTGTCTGCTAGTCTGAGAAAGATATCATCAGCTGTGTGAAGTCTGAGAGATCTCAGAGGAAGCAGAAAGAAGAAAGGACTGTAAAGGACTGAGGTATTTTTTCTTTGTGCTTAGAAAGGGAGAGAGCTTCTGAAACACTAAAACAACTAATGGGACTTACTGGCAGACACTGGTAAAGGAACTGCAGGAAAATTTGATCTTCGCTGTTATGAGTCACGACCTTGAATGTTACAGCTTCTGCATGAGTAACAGCATAGTTATAAATAGAAGTGCCTCAGATGCAATACTGGTATTGAATTCAGCACAGAAAGGGGTAGATATGGGAATGCTTGGGAAAAGATCTAATTTGTCCATGTTGTATCTCTTTTGAAAACACTGGGCCTGAACCACAGGTGAACTTGACTCTCATTCTTTAAAATATGTATAACCTCCGGCATGATACACACAAACAAAAATTGTTAATCTGTTCCACTTGCAGAGGAGAAAATATGTAATTAGCTAAACATTTGAGGGGGAGGGAAGAAAACACTACATGTTTGCTCTATACTTGTTTAACAAAGCTGCCTACTCATGATCTCTATTTTCCTGATGTTCTGTTCAGTTACCTATAATTTTAATTGTTGGAGGCATTCCCATCATTTCACTTCCGAACTATCAGGAGATCTTTCTGCTGATCCTCTGTCAAAAACATCTGGTTTTCAATACATTTCCAAAGCAAACCAAGCAGCACAGTTTTTGAGATGGGATGGATGTGCCTTTGAATTCTACTTACATACAAACCAATTTGTGCCAACCTATTCAGGTTGTAAATCTGCATTCCTCACCACAGTCCCTGAAGTCTTCTTGATTAAACGTTACATGTCTTTCAGATATTATTCCAGTTTGAATGCCAAAGATGCTCTTGAAATTGAAGAAAGAAGTAGAAGTTCCCCTCAGTCATGCTTCCAAATATTGCCTGCTCCAAAAGTATTGAAGTAGTAACTTTTTTGTTTTGTTTGGGCTGTTTATGTCTGTTTAGAACAAAGCTTTGTATCCCTAGACAGGTGCAATAAATGACCTTCTGGAAAGCCATTTTTTCCATTTTCTTTATAAAAAGCTTCAGTTGCAATATTAGAGTAGCTTTTACCTGTACCGACTCTGCTTAATCTAGGTTCTTAATTTTAAGATAAATAAAATGCACTGAGCTGTAGCCCAAGAGATCAGTAATAAAATCAGCCACTCACAGTTTTGTGTCATCAACCGACTTGCTCAGAGTACACTCTACCCCACGATGACCCATGGTGAAGCCATGCTGACTACTCCTGATTAATTTCTTGTCCTTATTGTGCCTGGAAATAGTTTCCAGGATCATCTGCTCCATCACCTTCTCAGGAATTGATGTGAGACAGAGTAGCCTATATTTCTCTGCGTGCTCCTTTTTGGCCTTCTTGAAGATAAGTTCACTTTCCTCCATTCTTTGGGCACCTCTCCCAGTGAATGTGATCGATCAAAGATTATTGAGAGTGTCCTTGCAATGACATCTGCCAGCTCCCTCAGCATTCGTGGGTGCATCCCATCCAGGCCCACAGACTTACACATGTCCAGTTCATTTAAGTATTCCCTGACCTGATGCTCTCCCATCAAGGACACATCCTCCTTGCTCCAGCCATTCCCCCTGGTCTCCTGGACCTGGGATTCCTTAAGACAAGTCTTGCTAGTAAAGACTGAGGCAAAGGCGGCAAAAGGCGGCATTCAGTACTTCAGCCTTTTCCATGTCTGGTGTAACCAGGTCCCCCATCTCACTGAGCCATGGGCCCACATTTTCCACAGTCTTCCTTTTGTCACCTGTGTACTTACAGGAGCCCTTATTTTTGTCTTTGACATCCCTGGCCAGGTTCAGATCTGTTTCAGCTTTCATTTCCCTAACTTCATTCATAGTTGGTCCGACAAAGTTTCTGTATCTGTCCCAGTTTATCCATCCTTGCTTCCACTCTCTGTATGCTTCCTTGTTGTGTTTGCCCACTCAAATGAGTAAAAATAAATGTAATGGCTTTCAGAATTTTAAATAAAAAAATAAAAATTACAAATTATGTCATGTTTGAAATACTAAGAGAACATAGAGCCCACATCTCTTTTTCAGTTAAAGCACAATTAAAGGCAATGGGAAGAATCTGGGTACCTCATTACTGATTCCTCAGCCTCTCTTAAAAATCCATCTCTTCTGTAAAAAAAATGCAGATGTAACACTCAAGAAATGTGTTCTGTATGGGGACATATGGAAATATTCCATAAGCAGCTGGGAGAAGCATCACGATTGTTTCTCCTTGTACTTGTAGAGGACTTCAACTTCCCAGATAGCTGCTGGAAATATAACACAGAAGAGAGGGAACAGTCCTACAGGTTCCTGGAGTGTGTGGAATATAGCTTCCTGACACAGCTGGTAAAGGAGCCAACAAGGGAAGGTGCCCTTATGGACCTGCTGTTTGCAAACAGAGAAGGTCTTATGGTGGATGTGATGGTTGGAGGCTGCCTTGGGCATAGTGATCATGAAATGATAGAGTTTTCAATCCTTGATGAAGCAAGGAGGGGGGCTAGCAGAACTGCCACTTTGGACTGCTGACAGGCAGACTTTGGCCTGTTTAGGGACTTGATTGGCAGAATTCCATGGGAGGCAGTTCTGAAAGCAAAGGAGTCCAGGAAGGTTGGACACTCTTCAAGAAGGAACTCTTAAAGGTGCAGGAACAGGCCGTCCCCGTGTGTTGGAAAACGAGCCAGCGGGGAAGAAGACCAGCCTGGCTGAAAAGAGAGCACTGGCTGTAGCTCAGGAAAAGCAAGAGAGTTTATGATCTTTGGAAGAAGGGGCAGGCATCTCAAGAGGAGTACAAGGCTATCATGAGGTTGTGCAGGGAGAAAATTAGAAGGGCCAAAGAGCAGCTGGAACTTAATCTAACTAGTGCTGTTAAAGACAATAAAAAGGGTTTCTATAAATAAATCAACAAAGTTGATATAAGGTTTCTATAAATAAAGCAACAAAAGGAGAACTAAGGAGAGTCTCC
>NW_010159854.1:0-2486 GCF_000695765.1 Mesitornis unicolor
CCTCAGCCCATAGATTCAGCCTGGCCAGGTCAATCCACTATCAATCCTATTCACTCTTGCTCATGTGATGCCAAAAAGCATTGGTTTTTCTCCATCCAGTCTGAAGTTTTCTGCAGGTCACACTGATGTTTTCCTTCAGCTTCCTCTACACTTCCAGGCTGCTCCATCAACAAAAGCCGTATTGCCAAGTAACACATAATTCTCTTCATTTCCCTATAAGCTAATGAGTCCTAATTCTAATACTCAGCACTGTTAAAGACAGCGAGGCATAACATATTTCAGTCATGGCTTTACTCTCACAGGTTATGACCTCCATGGAGAGCAAGAGCTTTTTTTCTTTGGTGACATCATCTTATTTTGAAAGATTTAGGTATTGGGCAGAAATTGTTGAGTGTGAGGGTGGTGAGGCCCTGGCCCAGGTTGTCCAGAGAAGCTGTGGGTGCCCCCTCCCTGGCAGTGGCCAAGGCCAGGTTGGCCGGGGCTTGGAGCAGCCTGGGCTGGTGGAGGTGTCCCTGCCCATGGGGGTTGGACTGGGGGGCTGTGAGGTCCCTTCAACCCAAACCAGTCTGGGATTCTGTATTTTACTGAGATTGGAAGAGCTGTGGCAGAAGAAGACACCAAAGCGCACCCATCAGAAACAGGGCTTCCTCCAAGATTGCCTGGCACACCAAAAAAAAGCTGCAATTCTTTATTATAATCCACATTTTCAGCAGCTATCTGCAGAGAAAAGGCTCCAGAGGAAATCCACTTTTAAAGGACTTAAATAAAAGGTTAAACAGACCCTGGTGTCTATACACACCTCTGTTCAGCCCCTACAGCCCTCACCACACCATGATCTGTAGATCACAGAGTGCTCACGGCCTTGTTTTGCAGAGCTCAGGAACAAGATCTGCTATGGGGACTCTCTTCCAAAGCTCCCTCATTTTCAGCCAACTGCAACATAAATACATGTCCCATAAGGGAAACGGGGCCATATATTTACTTTTATCACAGTCATATTTGAGGATTTAGGTTTATGAAATGTTTTGAGAACGTCTGATGGAGGAACACATAAAGTATGCACTCTAGATTATACTTATTCCAAGTTATTTCAGTGAGATGCTAAAATATTAGCTCTTAAGTTTATTTAGCCTTATATAGGTATGAGGTAGCAGCTGATGTAGTCAGTGATATCCAAGACTGACAGAAAAAGGACAGAGTGAGAAAGACGCATCCAACAACACCAAGAAATTCACTCCACCTACTGCTTCAGGCACCTTTTAAGTCAAGAAATACTTATAAAATAAACCAAGAGCTGCTGCTGAGTTGTCAGAAGCATCCTGGCTCCCCACAGACACCAAACACTGCGAGATGTGACAGATCCGAGTCCTTTCCATGTGCATTTCTTACCGAAGGCGAGAACTGCTCGAAGTGAGTTACAGGGAAGTCATTTCTAGCACTCAGGTTTGATTCTCCTCGCATTTCTCTTCGTGAGACATTTTTTTGACCGTCAGGGAGAGAGGTCAGCACCAGAATAGAAAAGAAAAAGGAAGGAAGAAAAGCAGGATTGAAAACAGGAAAGCTCCAAAAGAAGTCATGGTTTCGAGAAGGATTTTTTTAGATGCGACAGCGCACCCTGACACCCTTCTACAAACCCAAAATAGAGGGGAAAGAGATCATCTGCAAGTTGGTGTTGCTGAATTCAAGCAAGAGTATGTGTGTTAGTGACCCAGCATGAGGCAGGTTCAAGCGAAAATGCTCATCCAACTCCTTTCCATATTTTCAAGACGGCTTCGAGGGCCAAGATGGAGAACTGCCAGGTCAGCCCGAGGCAGCTCAACAGCTCTGCAAACCCTGCAACTGCACATTCCTCCTCCTCAGAATCAAGGCAGGGATCTCCACCACCCTGTAATAGTCTTCAGCTGGTGAATACGAAGGAAGTAGAGAGCTGCCAGGTCTTAGGTAACAGGGAAGGTGGTGATATGTTGCCTTAAAATAGCTGCCACCTCCATTCTGCACGTCGTAGAACAAGATTTTAGCCTGTTCCCAGCCTAAACTATCACAAAGATGGAACAGCCTGAAAACCCATTGCTAATGAGAGATAAAATTTTATAAAAATGGACTCGGTAGAGCAGGGCAGATGTTTGGCAGCAATAGTTCCCTTTTTAGCCTCAGTTAATGCTCAAATAATCCCCGTTTCTGAATAAATGATGTTTGCTTTGCCCTGTTTCCCACTGACAGGGCCCTCAAAAAGCTGCATGGTAAAAGTAAAGACTCCCCTTGCTGCGTGCTGCCACTTTCCTTTTTCAAGGCCTCGTTACACAGAGCTTGCTCCTGGTTTCATCATGCGGCCTCACAGGGGACTGAATTCCCTGTGGATGTGCAACGTGACGAGGCCGACAGCAACTCAGCTCCTCTGGTTGTCTCACACAAGATAAGTGTAAATAATGAAGTGTGCTTTCAAGAAATAAATATATAGGATTGTAGAACAGTTTGGGTTGGAAGAG
>NW_010159855.1:0-425 GCF_000695765.1 Mesitornis unicolor
TGGGGTCCCTTCCAACCCAAACCACGCTGTGGTGCTGTCATTCAATGAAGAGCAGCACCACTCCCTGTTGTCCATTCACTGCCCCCCTGGCCAGGTAACTGTGACCAATGCACCCCCCAGAGCAGAGCACATCCTGGGGGGCACCCAGACACAGACACAACACCCCCACATCCCTGCTGTCGCCTGCCTGTGTTTTCTCCTCAGCACAAGACATCGAATCACAGATCATTGGGCTGGGAAAGACCCTAAAGATCATTGATCCCAGCCGTGCCCTGTCCACCACCAAACCATGTCCCCAAGTGCCACATCCACACGGTTTAGGAACCCCTGCAGGGATGGGGACTCCTGCACTGCCCTGGGCAGCCCCTGCCAGGCCCTGAGAACCCTTTCCACTTGAACCCCCAGCTCCCTCATTGCTCACCAGC
>NW_010159855.1:457-962 GCF_000695765.1 Mesitornis unicolor
CTTGCCCTTCTCTCCCCACGCTCCAGCCCCTCCATGGCCTTCTGGGAGTGAAGGGAACATTTCATGCTTTTTGCCTCATTCCCCCTCATCTCACCCCTCTGGCAGCAGCCAGGGTGCAGAGCGGGGCTGTTGGTTGAGCCCAGCACTGCCCTGTCCTGCTGCACACCAACACCGTGCTGGGCACATTCATGTTCCCCATGGCACTGGTGCCGTTGCCAGTGAGAAGGCAGTGACAGATGGAGGAGCCACCAGCACCGTCTCAGGGCTCTCGCACACCGAGCACAGCCCACGGAGCAAACACCAGCACTGGGCTGCCAGGATGGGGAGAGCTCCAGGAGAGACACAGCTGCCGTGCCAAGCCACACCACACTGCCCTCTGCTCTGAGCTCCTCACTCCTGTCCAGCACAGGGCCACAAAGTGATGGAGGGAGTGGAGCATCTCCTGCTGAGGAGCAGCTGAGGGAGCTGGGGCTCTTGAGCTTGGAGCAGAGGAGCCTGAGGGGTG
>NW_010159855.1:1340-4514 GCF_000695765.1 Mesitornis unicolor
CTAGAAACCGGTGGCGCGCCGCCGGATCAGCAGCCCTCGAGCGGCTGAACGCCTCGTCAGCGAGCGGCACAAAGCGCCTGGGAGGCTCTTACAGCTGATGCGATTTTCCTAAACCCTCGCTGAATGAGCCCCGCTCCCAGGAACGTGTTGGGAGCAGGCGCTGAGGCGGGTCCAGCGCTTGTGATTCCCATTCAGCACCGCAGAGAGCCCGTCCTTAACGAGGGATTAGGGCTCCCCGAGCCACTCCAGAGCCACGCGGGGAGGAAACCCTGGAGCGTGAAGTGCTCGGAGGCTTCTTGGGAGGGAATCCCCACCTCAACACATCGGGAAGCAGCTGAGTGACCGGCACGGGCTGGGAGCAGAGGTGACCACAGCCACCATCGCTGCGATGGCTCTGAGGTGACCACAGCCACCGTCACCGCGATGGCTCTGAGGTGACCACAGCCACCATCACCCACGATGGTTCAGAGCAGAGGCTACCCCCCAAACACCCACTGTGAGACCAGGGCTAAGCCAAACCCCATAGCGAGGGCCCACGCACCCCAAGGAGGGCTCAGCACACGCTGCTGCACCTCATCCTGCCCCACACTTGCTTCCTCCCTCCTCCTTTTGCACGTCGAACGCAGCACGAGAGACAAAACCGTTCCCATTTCTCATATTCCTGCCTTGGACTGAAAATCAGGCACATTCGGGCAGCCGGCTGCTCCCAAAACTGAGAACCCGCTTCCACATCCAAAGGGGCTGTGGGCGATGCCAGCTTAGCCCTGGTGAGCCCAGCCGAAGGTCAGGCACCCAGCACCCCATCCCTGCACCCACCACCCCAACCCAGCACCCCGAGAAGGGCTGAAAGCACCACCGTGCTCAGCCCCAGCCGCTGTCAGGGATTCCCAAAGCCATCACCCGCAGCAGTCGCGCCCTGACAAACCCATCCTCCGTGCGTGAACCCACTCCTTCTTAAAACCCCGCTCACATTCTTGGCCTCCGCCGTGTCCTGCAGCAATCAATTCTGCAGTTTCACACCACGCTGCACTAAAAAGTGCTCCCCTCTATCGCGGGGCCCGAGCCAACATTTCTTTGAGCGCCTCCAGGTTCCTGTATCAGAGGATTAGTAAGCAGCCGTCCTCCACACTGCTCGTGAAACCGCCGACTGCTGCCACACCATTTGTTTCCCAAACCATAAGGGTATCTCCTCACGCAGCTGCCACCGAAGGCTCCTCATCATCATCATCATCCTCGGTGCTGCTTCGCCCACGCAGCACCAGGGGTGCTGACAGGCTTTGGTTTGGCTTTAAGACCTCCCCTGATAATTCCTAACTTTCAGCAGCCGGGGTGGGGTTGACTGCACTGGTTACCTCGTTATCTATAATCACTATTGACAACGCTGCAGAGAAACGGCCACCTCAAGGTTTGCCACCCGAACGCCAACAGCTAATCGACTCCTGTTGCTGATTACGTATCATTGGGGCTGTTTGTCACCGTGTGTGTGTGATTCACATTGATCAGCTCCCAGTTCATTGCTTGCTCTGCACCGTGTTACCCCTGCACGGCTTTTGGTACCCACCCATTGAGCACAGGCACCCGGGGATGGTTCGGGGCGCGAGCGCGGTCGCTCCCCAGCTCGGCCAGCAGCGCTGTGCCGTACCCCACCTCCTCCTTCAACACCGGAGCTGCCTCACCGCTGCTCTTCTTTAAAATAAACCACCAAAATTACTAGATCATACACTTGAGAGCAGCCCGCTGGCACCTCTGCAATTTCAAATGCCAAGGGCTCGCTGCTCTGCAATTAGCGGCACAGACCTCTCCTCCCGTCCAAGGCGCTTTGCAGCATGACACTGCACTTCTTCGAAACACGAGGGAAGCACTTGGGAAATTAAATGTCCTTTGTGATACTAAAAACACTGGGGCTGACACAGGCGTACAGAGTGCAGGGCTGGAGCATCAACGGCGCTGGGGCACCCTCAGGGCTGGGGCACCCTCAGGGCTGGAGCATCCTCAGGGCAGGAGCACCCTCAGGGCAGGAGCACCCTCAGGGCTGGGGCACCCTCAGGGCAGGAGCACCCTCAGGGCTGGGGCACCCTCAGGGCAGGAGCACCCTCGGGGCGGGGGCACCCTCAGGGCTGGGGCACCCTCAGGGCTGGGGCACCCTCAGGGCAGGAGCATCCTCAGGGCTGGAGCATCCTCAGGGCTGGAGCACCCTCAGGGCAGGAGCACCCTCAGGGCAGGAGCTCCATCAGGGCAGGAGCACCCTCAGGGTTGGAGCATCAACAGGGCTGCAGCACCAACAGAGCCACTCAGCTCAGTGCTTCCACGTCCAGAGGGATGCGGCCCTGCCTCCAGTCACTCAAGATGGCAGAGCAGTGTGAGCAAGAGAGATCAGCCTGGCACATCACAGGGACACGGGGCTGCTGGGCCCACAGCTTACCCTGACAGATGGAGATGGTGCTGCTGGACCCCACAGCTCACCCTGGCCCCACAGCTCACCTTGGCCCCACAACCCCGCCGACACATCGCAGGGACACGCTGCTGCAGGGCTGGGGAGCGCTGTGGGGCTTCCCCGCTCTCCCGCCTTGCTCCGCCGTCTGTGCAGCCCAACCGGAGGAAACGTCGGTGCCACCACACGTGGAAGGACTTCACCATCGAGGGCTCCACAGCCAACCCGAACACCCCAAAGCCGTGTGAAATGACGACAGCCTGGGCAGCAGGCGAGGAGCTGGGGGGTTCCTGGAGCCAGCAAGGGGAAGGGACCATGTGCCCAGGGGCTGAGGTGCATGTTAGGATGGACACCAGACCAGGTACACAGTCAGCATTGAAACTCCTCACCAAATAAAACAGAGGACCCTAAAACATGCTCATCCTCATGGAAACCCAAATCCACCAATGCCATTTGGTTTTCTCTTCCAAAGCCGTCATGGGAGTGAACGGCTCTGCCATGGCCGCTCCGGGGCCTGGATGTGACCAGGCAGCACTGGACGATGGATGATCCCTTATGGCCATTGACCGCCCGTCCCCGCGCTGCTCGGTGGCCAATGGGGCCACTGCCAGCCTCCCTGCAGGTCACTGGGCACGTGGTGGCCCCATGGCCCATGCCAGGAGCCAAGTGAGTGGCACCCTCCATCTACCACCACTTCACAGCACCACAGCACGTCAGGAGTTGTCAGGGCCTCTGCAGATCCC
>NW_010159856.1:0-6454 GCF_000695765.1 Mesitornis unicolor
GGATCGGGGTGGGGAAGAGGACAGGGGGCTCGCCCCGCAGCTTCCTCTTCCCCCAGGTGGCGCCGGAGGTCCCCAAGGGTCGCTTGCCCACGCCCATACACGAACGGAAAGGAAGGCAACGGCCTGAACATTTCAAAGGGCTGAGGGAAGACAGGGATGGGGACTGCAGTGAAAAGCGAGCTGAAATGCAGCATGGCTTTCCCAAATGTACTTCGTTTCGTACAGAACGGCTGTCAGTGTAGTTAAAATTCTTCAAATTTCGCTTCGCTAAAGAGTTTGCTGAGGTGCCACATTGGAAACAGCCAAACTAGGAGTCAGTGCAAGAGCTGCAAGGCTGCTGAGGCTGCAGCGTGCGGCTGGGAAACCCAGCTGATGGATGGGCCGTGGGAGGTGCTGGAGACATGGAGGAAGACGGAACTGTTAGACAGAAAGAAATTAATAACTTGGAGATACAGAGTAATGAAAATCGGCTGGCGTGTGATAGTACAAGAAGCACGATCGTGCACTGCAGGGATAAATACTACCATTTCTGCTGTAAATCCTTAACGTTTCAGCAAGAGGAGAGAAAGAACCTGGGGTATTTGCTGCTTGTAGGATAAAGCAAAACGTATCCTAGGACAGACCAGTCGACGTATTTCTAGTAGAGCTAAAAAAGTATTTACAAAGCTTTGAGGGAAAAACCTCAATGCATCTGTTACACTATTTGGCCATACACAGTTAAGAAAGATACAGTAAAACCTGCACACACAGGGAGAAGAGCTGACCTTGTAAGAGGAAACTGAAAAGCTCCTCTTTGCCGAGCAAACACAAGCAGACTTGCCTTGTTTCACCAACAAAGCCGAAACAGAGCATGAATATGGGTGGGTTGGTTTACTTGTTTATCTCTGATAGCACACCATTGGGATAAATAACAGGAAGCAAAAAGAGCTACTTAAATTGAAGGATTACATTGACACAAGAATCATATTCAAGGCAAGTTACCATCCTTTTGTTCGATGAGATAACCATTAATTCGGAGCATTGCAAGAAGGACAGAGGGGAATAAAATGAATTCATTTCAAGACAGAGCTAGAAAAGAAATTGCATAATATGATTGTCTGTGGTGTTACGGAGTTGGACATGAGGATCCAGATCTCTCTCAACATTTTTTTCATGTATTTCTAAAACAAGAATGAGAAGTGGGGAACTCAAAAAGAAGTAGTAGCAGAAATGATGGAGGCACAACCACCAGTAAGGAAATGTCTCTCCTGGAGGTTAAAATAGTGAATGGTCTCCCCTCTGAAAAATATTTCTTCAGCAATATTTCTGCCTCAGATATTATTATCTTATGATAATAACTGATTATTTTGGACAGTATATTTTCTGTTGCCTCATGAGCAAACAGCAATTAAATTACACGTTGAAAAATATTCTCTATTTGTAATATTCATTAGATCGTAATAAAAGCAAAGATAATCTGCAGCACGTAACTGCTATCACAGATGTTAACATATTAAGAAGATGTTCACACTTTACATTATTTTTTGGACAACCACCATCTTGTCCTTCTCCCACAGCTGCTCCCTCTGCCCACGTCCCTAGCACCTCCTCCCAGCTATAGTCCCTCCTCTCTGTGCACTCCCTTTCGGGATACGCACTGCAGGACCTGTCTCAAAGGGTTTTCCAAAGAGAAGACGAGGAAGGAAGAAAGACCAAGTGGGTCCTCGGATGGCAGTGTGACAGAAGGGAAAAGGGCCTGGGAGCTGCCAAAACAGAGGTAAGTACAGAGTTTTACGAACACAGTGCAACTTGTTCATTTTAATCCAGTAAATAGGGCAGCAAATTTGGCAGAAGAAACACACTTAAAAACTTGTAAGGCAGCTCAGTGACCTGGCACTGTCAGATTAGTTTCCTTACGTGATGCACTGCTGAGCGTACTGTGTCATTATAAATCTTGGTTGCTACAGCTGTTAAAGCCATAAAGTGAAGCAGTTATTAATACCCAGTAGTGGTAGCTGTCATGCTCCATTCTGTAATTGAGCATCAAATCTGCAGTTGGGGAAACTCTTCTCTTTTGTCTGACATGTGGAGTAACTGCATGTCTGCAGAAGCCGAGAGCGTGGAGGGTGGTAGGAATGTCACACCTACACGGGGCTACAGTGAAATCCTCCTGCGGTGTATCAAGAGGGAGCCTTTCAGGGCAGTCTGTTGCTAGCTGCCTTTACAAGCCTTTGAGGTCTCCTGCAGGGAGATGCAGCAGTCCTTCCTCCCAATACATGGATAAAAGTAGAAATGTAAAGTCCGGTGTACTAATGTACATGTGCAGAGTGTACTAGTGCAGGGAACAGCTGTCTTTCAAAAATCTGAGGGTAAATTTGGCACTAGAAGCACAGCAACACCTGGGAAGTTTCTGCTCCAAGGGATGAGATGCTACCGTGTAGGGCTGCCCAGCTCCCACCAAGATCTGAGCTCAGCAAAAGTCGAGAGACGCTCCTCTTCCAAGGGGCAGGAAATGTCGCCAAGCCCCTTCACCAGCAAGAGCCATGCAAAGTGGGAGCTCCAAGCTCCTGCTGTGTTTAGACCTGAGGAAGACACAGAAATGCAGAGTCGTCGTCTCTCACAAATGTCGCTCTGAACATGTCCCCACCCATTACCCTGTCCACTGCTTTGCTGTGTGCCACCTCTGGCAATTCTCCTTAAAAGTCTGAAGGAACTGAGCCACTTGAATGGGTGACAAAGTACGCAGGCCAAATTCTTCCAGTAGGAAGGAGATGCTTATGCCTCTGCTCGGGTCCCCGGTGCTTTTGTTTTTGCAGCAGGAGATTCAGTTTTGCTGATTTGGTTATGCCGTGAGGTTTCAGAGCGAGCAACTCAGGGAAGTCCCCGCATTTTCTTTTCCATTATGAAGTAGCAGGGTAGACACACGCTGAGATGGAATGCACTCGCTGGAGAGAGTGGGCAGTAGCCCATCATCTGACTTGTTTTTTCCTTGCACCTGAGGTCGCCCCAACTGCTTAATTAGTCACATGGTTTCCTGGAACCCGGGGGAGAACGAACCGTCAAAAATTTCGGTGGTACAGGAGAAGACAAAGGGTCACGGAGGGAGGTGGAGGTAGGGGGAAGAACAAGGGTTTGCAAATCAGACCAAAAAAAAAATTTACTCTATTTTGGGAGTCGTGAGCAAACTCAGGACACATTGCCTAAGCCTGCAGGTGGCAAACACAGCAAAGAGGAGTACAGAGAAAAAACAAGGTTGCTCAGGGGGCACAGAGTCAGTCATGAGAAGCTCTTAGGGGCCAAGCTGCCCATGGGCTCTGCTGCATGGATTTTGTACTTTGCCCCACCACAGATTTTCACTTTGAAATTGTATCTTTTCCACATTCCCTTGTCATCCACGGTTCCAGGAATCGGTGTGGAGGAGTGTAGTGGTCCCACCATGACTGGACCAACCCCCCCCCAAAAGTCTGCATCTGCAAGCCCTGCCTCTCAAGTCTGCCACTGGTTTTAGTTGCAGATGGTACTGTTTGCCCCTGCAAACTCACAGATTTGAAGACTGACAGATATGATTAACCACCTCTTAGTATTCATGTGATCCCTGGATAATATCATCCTGCTATAAAATTCATAGCCCCTTTATTCATTTGCCTGCAGACTTTCTTCAGATCACTCAATAGGTGGATAATCCAGTGTTTCCCCATGGTAGTTTGCTGCACTTGTTATTTGCTTTCACAATTCAAAGTCCATACGCAGTTTGCTCTGATTTTAATTACCCCTTGTCTTTCTTTTCAGTATGCTTTTCCCCCTGCTAGATTCTAGGGGCTGTTATTGAAAAGTTGTCTGCATTCTTTAATGCTTCTTCAGCAGACACTCTATTCCCAGCTGATGATGATGACAACTGGCAAAAGAGGTTTTGCACAGTTAATGCAGTTATAGAGCTTAAAATAGAATCATAGAATGACATAATGGTTTAGGTTGGAAGGGACCTTAAAGATCACCCAGTCCAACCCCCCTGCCATGGGCAGGGACACCTCCCACCCAGACCAGGTTGCCCAAAGTCCTGTCCAACCTGGCCTTGAACACTTCCAGGGAGGGAGCATCCACAACTTCCCTGGGCAACCTGTGCCAGTGTCTCAGTGCCCTCACAGAAAAGAATTTCTTCCTAATATCTAGTCTAAATCTACCCTTTTCCAGTTTAAAACCGTTTCTCCTTGTTCTGTTGCTATCTGCCCTTGTAAAAAGTCCCTCCCCAGCTAAATGAGAGCTGTCAGAGACTCCCCATCCTCAGATCTTTTGCTTTGGGTCAGGTCTATGTGATTTAAAACTAATCCATCCAAATAGGGGATTTGCCTCTGGCTGGAGCAGCTTGCCAGCCAGGCTACCGTGCAACCACACAGGCCCTAGGGCAAACACAGGTGGTGAAGCAGGGTGACAGCAAACTTCAAGCTGCAGTGGACTGGCACTCTCAGAAGTGAGATCCGAGAGGTCCTTGCAGACTGTTTTTGCCACAGTTTTGCCTGCAGCTGTGTGGTACAGAGCTGTGCTAGAGCAATCCTCTCAGAGACAGATAATCAGGGCTTTCAGGCTCTCTTATCTCACACAGGGAAGGTACTGTAAGGATACAACATCCCACACAAGGCTTTACTACAGCTCTTTCTAATGAAATCTGACATTTTACCTCTGCTCGGAAACTTGCAGAGTCTGGCCTATGCTGGGGAAAACCTGCAGCTACGTGGTAGAGATCCCTTTGGACAAAAAGGCTTGAGAAGGAAGTGAAGCACTGGGGTCTCTGCAGACAAGAAGGAAAAGCTAAGTCTGGTGATGTGTTGGGTGGTAATGTTTTGCACAGGTGTTCTGCTAAGAGCTAAGGGAGAGTAACCTTACCTACAGGAGGAGAAGGGAGTGCTTTGTCTCCTTTCGCCAAAGAACAAATCTGAATCTTACGATGGGCAGAAAAAAAGGTGGCAGCACCAAGATTTCTGCATTGCCCCATAGTCTTCAATGGTGTCACATATAACTAACCTTGGAATCAAGGAAGATTAGCAGAAGATATGATGCTTCTTGTCTACGCTGAATTGGATTTCAGTGCTGAATGCAAATCATAGCTCAGTGAATGGTAAGAATCAGAAGTAAAGTCTGGATTTAGTTACAATTCCTGTTCTGCAGTTCAAAATCCACTCACTGCACAAGAGCTACTATAAAACAGAGGAGTGGGGCAGTTTTCAAGCTGCGCCAGACATCTGATTTTCAGTGGCAAGAGCCTATTCAGATGTTTCAAATGAAGCCAGCAAGGAATTATTTGGTCTGGCTTCCAATTTAGGTTGCAATGGGAAGCATAAACAGTTCATAACGTGCGTAACAAAAAAGGTTCACAGGGATGCAAAACCTGCGACATTAAAAAGGTGCAGTTTGAGTCCTGAACAAGAAGACTCAGTCTTGAAGGAGACTAAATGCTGTCAGCTTTCTTCTGCATGCTGACTGTGCTGCCACTTGGGTGGATGTGGCCGTGTAACAGACCTTAGCAGCAAGCTGATGCATTTTTCAGCAGACTCTGTGTGTGCTTGATTTCCTGTAGGCAAACCAATTACATTTCTCAGATAGAGAATCCTGCTCGTGGTGAACATCCTACAGAGTGGCCAGGGATTGCATGGTCAGTGAATGCTCCTCACAGCCCTGCTGTTGGGTTTTAATCTCCAAGCCGGTGATTCAGAACCACGAATCTGGGTCCCGGTGTGGCTTTTCCAGGCTTCCCAGATAACTGCTCCTTTAGGCCTCTTTTCCGCACTACGCTTACCCTTGGCATCACAGGCCTACTTTGAGGAATAAGAATGGCAGAAGTGGGGATCAGAAGTTCAGACATTGTGTTTTCCTGTGGTGCTGACCTCTGATCTATCTGTACCTATTCTAACCCCCACTGAAGGTTGCATTGAAGCAAACTCCAGGCACCCATCTCCAAAAAGCAGCTCACTGACTCCACACAGAAACCAGTTACTAGAAAAGCCTTCTGAGAATGTCAGTGGTTTCTATCTCATCTCCAAAGTAAAAAAAAAAACCAACAAAAAAAACCCGTCAGTGCAAAACACACAAACAGGGACCTAGAAAACAGAAGTTGAATTAAAAAAATAATTATTTTAAGAACATGTTGGGAGATTCTTTAATGACATGGTATTTGTTTTCTGAGTGTTTGCAATGAGACAGGACAGGGAGGTGTTTTAAAAAGGACAAGGTGAGACAGGCACTCGTGGATGTAAGGAGAAAAGAATTGCACCAGTACTCACAGATGTGTGAGGATTATTATGGAAATTATTACTTAACTACTGATAGAGGAAAAAGCGCCCTGACGGCAGTAACGACGTTAATTAGCATCGTTTCCCAGATGCCTGGTGCCCGCCAAGGCGGCCGGCCTGTGATGGTCCCCAGCGGGACTTCCACCGCCGTCGTGGCTGCAGACCTGACGGGGCGGCCCACAGGTGACAGC